>NC_057944.1:20435576-20515576 GCF_018555375.3 Anguilla rostrata
AATTACGTCTTTATCGGTTCATCTCTTGTCCCTTCTTCCTTCTCTCTCACTCTCGCTTTCCATTCATTCCTTTTTGTGCTGTGACTTTGTCCTTTCTTTTTTTTCATCTTATCTCCTATCTCTTCTTTCCCTCACGCCATCTTTTGCTCTCCAAGACAAAGTCCAAGTTTACATCTCCACCCAGTTCCAGCGCCCAGCTGTTATTGCTAAGAGTTTGTCAGTATGTGCATGCTGTGTCTGCCATATGCTTCTCTTTAAAGGGTAGCTGCCTCTGAGATCTACCTGCAGATTTCTGTCAAAGCTGTTTTTTACGTGCATCAAATATTCCAGCTTTTAGCACAGCGATTAACCTTGTTCTCGTTGATGATGTGTTTGAATTTACTTTGCTCTGTCAGAGGTTTTTGATCTCCTTTTTTTGAAGCCTGAGCCAAAAAAAGGGGATGTGTCTCCTGAGCCTGTGTGTTCTTTCCCTGCCGAGTGTGTGTAGCTAAGATGGGGTAGTCGTATTTGCATAGCCGTAGATGGGGCTGAGTCACGGTGATGGCAGGATCCTGCTAAAAGTGCCAGCGGTGTCTGAAATGTGACGCCTCTCCTGCATTTCTTTAGAGGCGTGGGGGGGGGGGGGGGAAACCCCATGCGCTTTTTTCACTCCGTGAGATGTGAGAGATTCTGTGCAATTAGAGAGCCATCTCATTAAGGCACCGGACAGCAGGCTGTTTGCGTATTAGCTGGTCCTCGTCAGCACAGCTGCGCGCATGTGCGTTTGTGTGTATTTCTGTGTGTGTGTGTGCGCATTTGTGCATGTGCATGTGTCTGTGCATGTGTGTTGTAGTTTGGGGGATCACGTTACCCCATTCATGACCTGTTGCAGAGCCAGTTTGGCAGTCCTGGATTGAGCCCACACACCCTTAGTCATCTCTGACATAATGTCTAGGAAGCTCCATTCAATCTGAACCCAACTGTTCTTCTGTCACTCTCAATGTACCCACACACCAACACACACACACGCACATCCAAACCTCCACCACTCATGCTCATATTCATAGTCACTGAGCTACATTAGGCTTTTGATGTGGCTCAGGCAGTAAAAATCCAGATCTACAGAAGAGTAACTACAGAAGCCCTACATAGTTCACGTTTATACTCTAGTGGACTTTGTAGAGCTTCTGTTGTGGTTATCTTTCTGTATCTTTAGATCTGTACTGCCTCAAAAATATATTCCCTAATAAGTCCCTTAGAGGGTGCAGTCAACATAATAACAATAAATATTATTATTTTTGCCATCAAATTACTATTCATAAGCTGTTAGTTTGAAAATTTGGTTCCCCCAGTTTAATCTTTCCTACTCTCTCATTACTAATTCCTACATTCAGTTTCATAATTCATATTCTCAAATTACTCATTCAATCAAGCATTTAAATTTTTATTCTGAGGTTGTGAAATAGGAAATTGAAGAAAATAATTGAATTTGAAAATGAAAAATTGCTAGTTTTTTAATGCACTCTTCTTATTTAGGGTATGGCTCTACAGACTTGGTATGGGATTGGTTGCTATGTATGTTGCGCTGGCACCCTTGTCCATGTGCACAGCTAAATTATTTTTGTTTTGACTGAAATAATTCAGCTGAAGTACCTGGAACAAGCATGCATCAGTGACATACTTGCATTTAAAGTCAGCTGGGACCTTGAGAATGCTGAACACACAGGCCTGACTGTTAAATTCCGATGGCCTGGAAAGTCTGAAATCTCGTTCTTTGACATAATCTTATTTTCTCCAATAAATTATGCATGTGGTGTTTTGTCATGAAACTTTCTGTGACTTAAAGGTGAGTCATGACTGTGTGTGCGTCCGTGTGTGCGTGCAGGCATCTGTGTGGTGGTGTGGATGTGTGAGGGTATTTGCCTAGACAAGAGAGCTTGTGTGAGCTGGAGTGTCTCAATTGTGCAGTTTACAACTGTATGATAACGAACAGGTAAAACGTATAACATTCGTAGATTATATGTCTATAAAATGGACTTGCAACCATGTGTGACTTTTTTCACCTATGTTTGTATTTTGTCACCTATTTGTTATAGAAGTGCTAGCTTACAGTAGGTCTCTAACGTGGATGAAGTCATCACTACATCTGAACAAAACTAGCTTTTGTAATCTGAACAAATCCGGAAACTTAAAACTTAAGGTTTCCTTGTTTCATGCAGAGAAGGAGAGAAGGAGGAAGTGATTCTGGGAGAGAATGTGCGTCATGGTCAGTGAAGCAGCCGACTGTGGGCAAATGTGTCAATCTCCCTGCGGCCAGGGGCTCGATGCCCCACCGCGGAACTTTAGTTACTGCAATACCATTCTCTCTCCGTAACCCTCTCCGCTTTCCCTGTCTTCTGTGTAGACGACATAAAGACGGCAGACTGTCTGATCTCCCTTCTTAAAAAAGAAAAACGGAGATGGCGTTGCCTGTAGGGCAGGCTGCCACGTTTCCCACTGACTCGTGTTCTGCGTGGTTCAGCTGTACCCGAGACCAGGCAGAAAAAAGGCATTTCTGCTTTTCTGCTGCAAATGGAGTTGGCCAATATGATATGAGGTTTGTCCTCTAGCACCATAGGAGGTTGTAAAATATTGCCAGGATGTGGGTGCTTTCCAGGGGAGAGTTGGTATGTTGAGTCATTACAAATGAATAGTTCTAGTGTTCCCTCACACCGATGTCTCTCACACGCACACGCACATGCATACATTCACATGCACACACACGCACAGGAACACGCACACACACACACACACACACATAGGGGGCGACATAGCTCAGGAGGTAAGAGCGGTTGTCTGGCAGTCGGAGGGTTGCTGGTTCAATCCCCCGCCCTGGGCATGTCGAAGTGTCCCTGAGCAAGACACCTAACCCCTAATTGCTCCCAACGGGCTGATTGGTACCTTACAGGGCAGCCTTTCACCGTTGGTGTACGAGTGTGTGTGTGAATGGGTGAATGGTGAATCAATTGTAAAGCGCTTTGGATGAAAGCGCTGTATAAATGCAGTCCATTTACCATTTACACAGGCCAAAAATAACTGCTTACTCAAGTAATGCTGTCTTTGATATTTGGGTGGAATCTGTAAAAGCACTGCAGCCAGGGCATGCCAGGTGTGCTGATCCATGGCTGCAGGTCAGGTGTGGAGTGTGCGGTGGGCGTGAGGGGAGGGCGGAGGCTTGGGCGGCTCATGGCATGAGGGTGTGAGCTGTTTGTGGGACCCCCTGCATAGAGAGCAAGAGAGACACTCAGCTGGTTTTGGCACAGCGCCCCCTGGTGCTGGGCCAGATGTAACCATGGCTCATGCAATGCGTTCTGATGCTGAGATTCCTTATGCAGCCCCTGCATCACTCAGAGGGACAGTGCAGGCCTGTGTGGTGCAGATACCTTTCCTTTTGAGTCCATTAGCGCAAAGCCCTGTGGTGCAGACACCTCTCCATTTAGTCTCTTATGCAGATACTCCACCATCCTTTAGTGGAGGGCCCTGTGGTGCAGATACCTCTCCATGTAGTCTCTTAGTAGGGCGTCCGTGGTGCAGATACCTCTCCCTTTGAGGCCCTTAGTGGAGGGCCCTGTGGTGCAGATACCTCTTCTTTCAGTTCCTTAGTGGAGGGCCGCACCTCTGTTTCGGAACCTCCTGCTTTGTGGGAGGCAAGGCTGCGGGATAGTGAGACTGCATCCCACCCCCCCCACCCCCCACCACACTCCCACACACAACTTTCCCAGCTGTTAAGCTATGTTCTCACACACAGACCCGCCTAGTCTCTCACTGGCAGGAAGCGAGCAGCTTTCACAGGAGCGTGACTGAACTGCTACAGACGTCACTGTTGTGCAGGGAGGGACAAATGTAGTCGTCTACTGTGTCCCAGCCCAGTTACTCCCTTCATGTAAAGGCCAAATGCACAAGTAGGCCAGTGAGAAAATGGATGCACACTAGTAACTTTTAACCTTTAAACTACATCATTAACCTTTGCCAGCTAATGGGTTAACCATTACTCACCACAGAACAGGTGTGACCTGAGCTGAACTAATCAGTTCTTTTGCTAATCCTACCCAGTGATTGGTTGTCTGTTACTTACTGTCTGCTGAGGAAGCTGATCCCACGATTGGTTGGCTGTTTCTACAGCAGTAGTAGTTGACTCATGACTGAATATCAGCTACCCTTTTCATAGCAGAAGCTGACCTATGAAGCTTCTTCATTTTAGCAGAAGAAACTTGGTTGGTTGCTTGCAAGTTCCTTCAGCAGACGAAAAGCTGACTTGATTGGGACTGCTTGACCGTGTGATTGATTATCTACCCTCCCTTTTGTAGAGCTGAAATCTGATCCTTGTTTTGCCACCTGTCCATTTAGTAGGGGAACCTTATTGGTTGGCTGTTTGAAGCAGTGGAAGCCGACCTTGTGATTGGCTGACTCTCGCTTGTCTTTGCAGGAGTAGAAGCTGCCGTAGCTGAAGATGTCTGATAATGGGGAAGTCGAGGACAAGCCGCCAGCACCGCCCATGAGGAACACCAGCACCATGATCGGGGCCAGCAGCAAGGACACGGGGCCCCTCAACCACGGCTCCAAGCCACTGCCCCCCAATCCTGAAGACAAGAAGAAGAAGGATCGCTCCATCCGCTCCATACTCACTGGGGGAGGGGACAAGAGTGAGTATGGGGAGGGGCAGTGGGCAGATGGGCGGGGTGCTGTGATCTACAACTCTAGAGTTTGGCTCGTGTCAGGATATGACAGTCTGTAATATTACCCTGCAATCACAGTGTCTGTCTGTCTCCTCCGTTTCCTCCTGTAATTGACATATGACCTTGCTCTCATTTCGGTTTCCAGATCACCTCCAGGTTTTGATTTACAGGGAAACGGGAGGGAGATACTGAAATTAACCAAAGAAGTTTATTGTTTGACCTGGCTTTGTAGTGAATGAGAACTGGTTATTTTAACAGAACAGCTCTTAACAACTCTGCCTAATATTTAGACAGTGGAATGTCCTGTCAGGTTTTCCCCTTATACCCAACTGAGCCGTCATCGCTATGAGCAGAGGACAGTGGTCAGCAGCCTGTGGCCTGCACCAGGAGAAGGGACTGTGAATCAGAGCTGGGGGAAGGGAGCTATGCTGTCCTTGTGTAACCATGTCTGACATGGAAGAGCATATGTTAGGAGCAGTGTTAGGCTGGAGAAGATGGCAGTGATTTCGCTCTGTGGAGCCCCGCTGGTCACTGACTCCACTGTAACCAGCCTGCCCAACAGAAGGGAGTCCTCCAGCCAGGGGGCTCTGTTACTGTCTGTGATGTCACACACAATGACCACCATGAATAACAACATGCTCTCTTTCTCTCTCTCTCTTTCTGTCTCTCTCTCCCTCCATCTGGAGTTCTTATGCTGGGAACTGCCAGACAGCAACAATACAAAGCTTGCCCTCTATACAAATATTTTCAAAGAAGGGATAAGGGAGACAGAGTGTGGCAATGGCCTCTGTGGGAAAAGAATCGTCTTTTTTTCTTGCCGAATTTCATTCTTCACAATCAGTTGGAGGGCACACACACACACACACTCTCTCTCTCTCTCTCTCTCTCTCTCTCTCTCTCTCTATCTCTCTCTCTGTCTCTCCCTCTCTCTCTCTTTCTCTCGTGATTAATGTGGGAAGTCTTTGTGAGGGAGCAGTAAACCCATCGGCCCAAGCTGCATTGGTACTTGGCATCATTAATCCTTGGTTCCCATGTCTCCTCTGCTGGATACTCCAGCCGGGCTCCTGCAGTCTCGCAAGGTGTCGGTCATGTGACCTCTGGACTGGCGTTCATAGTGCTAATGCCTCATTTACACTTCACTTCACTCGAGGAGATACTGTAGGCCTCTGAAAGAATTTATTTCAGCTGTATGGAGAGTTTCTATCCTCACTGAGGAAATGGGCTCGGCGACCAGTATGAGACTCTTGTGCTTGTATTTTTGTCTTATCTTTGAGAACACTAGGCCTCATTGGCATTTTGTTCACTATTTCTGCTTGTAAATAATGCAGCATAACATCATAAAAATATGATGAAACTCATTATTACAGTAGGATATTGCTTAACATTAGCTATAAAATCGATCATCATCATTGTTTAAAATGAAGCCGAAGTGGTATGTTGATTGTTAATATCGTGTGGAACATTAGCTTTAAATATTAAAACGAACAAATTCCTATAATCCCATTTTCTCATCAGGCAATATGTCTGCTCCCTGTACTGTCTACCACATGTAACATTCTCTCAAATCTGTTTCTCTCTCCCTCTCTCATCATAATTTCTCATTTCATTTCTGTCTCTCCCTTCTCCCTTCACTTGTAGCTAACAAGAAGAAGGAGCGGCCCGAGATCTCGTTGCCGTCTGACTTTGAGCACACCATCCACGTGGGCTTCGATGCCGTCACCGGGGAGTTCACTGTGAGTGGGCGGAGCTTAGCTGACTCGTGGCCCCTGTGCAGTCCAGAGAGTAGAACAGTCCGGTCCAGTCAGTCAGTCTGTCCAATATACGCTCAGAGAATCACTGTTTAGAGGTCGGTGTTATATTGCGCAGCATTTTGAAAGCTAACTTGCAGTTTTTCCTCATAATGAGCTATAATTGGTGCCTGGAGCCAGTCGATTAAGTAAGTAATCTAAATAATTTAAGTGAATTGGTCCCCAAAGTGGACCAGTCTCAGTGTTCTCTTCTGTTCTGGCCATGTTCTCAGTCCCATACTCAGGTGATCCGCATATCCGAGTCACAATAACAGAATGCAGTGCCCAGAATAATACTGTAACTACCCTAGTTCTACCACAGTTACCCGACCACTGACCATGTCTTGGGCCTGTAGATGTGTGTCTGCATTTGTGTGCACACTGATTGTAGCAGTGCATTGTACAGTTAAACCAATCTTATAAATGGCCCAGGGTAATGACTCAAGACTGAACTTTTATTGGCTTTGGCTGGGGGCACTGCATGCAGGTAATGATGTCAGTGAAGGTCAATGTGTGTGTGTCTGTGTGTCCGTTTCTGTCTCTGTGTGCGTCTGTGTCTGTCTGTGTCTGTGTGAAAAAGTATGTGTCTGAGAGAGAGTAAGGGTGGAGACAGAAGAATGGATGGAATGAGAGAGAGACGTTAGGGGAGAGATCTGTGCTGATGAAGGAGAAATGACATAATAATAATAGCACAGTAAGAGGCTGAGAAGATAGACGGAGATCTGTGACCCATTTCTCTGACTACTGCAGCAGAGCAGCCTGACATCAGTGGACAGTCTCCTCCCCGCCCTCCTCTTCATCCTGGTCTGAGCATGCTCTGTGTGTTTGCGGATGTAGGGCATGCCGGAGCAGTGGGCGCGGCTCCTCCAGACCTCCAACATCACCAAGCTGGAACAGAAGAAGAACCCGCAGGCTGTGCTGGACGTCCTGAAGTTCTACGACTCCAAAGAGACCTCCAACAGCCAGAAGTACATGAGCTTCACAGGTGAGTCCCGCGGTTAGAAGCCCACCAGAATTAAAGACGGTCAGGGTAGCACTCAGGCAAGTGTGTAGACCGCTGCACCAGAGGGCTGTGGGATTTAATCTCATTCTTTGAGCTGATATTGTGTCCTTAATCAAGGCTTATTACATCATATGTTTCAGGTGAGACTCAGCTGTGTTGAATGTGTAATATGTAAGCCACATAAGGTGGCTAGGAGAGGCTTCAGATGTCAGAACTGCAGTTGCTTCAAAGGCAGGACTAATTATAAGCTTCACTCTTTTGTTTCTGAACTTCTGAAGGTGTGCCTGTGTTGAGACAGGTTTGGTAAAAATGGTTTGCATTCTTTTTTTTCTGGTGTAATTATAACGGGGTGATTTATTTTATCCACAGATAAAACCTCAGACAGCTACAGCTCTTCAAATACTTCAGTAAGTGCTAAACTATAAT
This sequence comes from Anguilla rostrata, assembly GCF_018555375.3. Classification (NCBI taxonomy): domain Eukaryota; kingdom Metazoa; phylum Chordata; class Actinopteri; order Anguilliformes; family Anguillidae; genus Anguilla; species Anguilla rostrata. The sequence goes on from NC_057944.1 coordinate 20,443,487, forward strand.
TCACCTCATGCTTAATCTGTCTGCCCTCTGTGAGAGAAATGGTGGGGCTGTTAGGTGGCTCATCCTGTGAAGACGAGGCTCCAGTTTGATCCAAATGCGCCGCATGGTCTGGTATCTAAACCCAGACTCCCAGCAATGACTGTGATTGACATCACCATAGAGAGGTGCATAATTAGCTGCAGTGTCACACAGGAGAAGATGTGTATGTACTGCCCCTATGCAGTAGGGGTTTTTGGAGACGTACAGGCTGTTGCAGTAGGTGTGTTGGACAGTTATTTTCTGTTGGCTGTGCTAGGGTAGCCTCTTCCTGAAGCCTTTGGCCCTGGGCTGAGTGGATGAGTCTGTTCTGGTGAGAGTGCTAAGTGGCTCTCATTCCAGGTCCTAGGAAAAGGAGGAAATAGGAGAGAAGGTGAAGAGCAGAGAGGAGAACAGAGGAGAGGAGGACAAAGAAGAGAGGAGGACAGAGGAGGGAAAAGGAGGGAGAAGTGAGGAGTCGAGAGTCGGACAGAGGGGAGAAGTAGGGGGAAAGAAAGGAGGAGAGAGTAGGACAGAGGAGGGAGAAGTGAGGAGTAAGTAGAGAGTAAGACAGAGGAGAGGAGGAGAGGCAGTGTGTTGTTAAAATTGGGCACGGTGGTGTATTGATGCCAGGGTGAGGCTGCCAGCCGGTTTGCATCACTCGCTGCCAGTCCTTGAGCTGTACCCTTCCTCCCTCTCCGCACTGTGAATCAGCATCTTTCTGCAGCCTCTTATGCTCTGGTGTGTGAGCGAGGGGATGGCTGAGGCGCAGCCGGCTCTGTGTGGTCTCAGAGCCACCTTGCCCGCCCCTCTACCCGCCGCTCCGTCCGCCGCTCTACCCGCCGCTCTGTTCGCCGCTCTGTCGGATGTTCTCTGCTACAGGATGTGGAAATGATTGGCATAGGTTTGGTTTGGATCCACGTGATGACAGCGGGGCGCGCTAACCCCGCTTCCTCTTCCCGCGCTGCGCAGAACTCGAAGGCCGTGTCCGAGACCCCCGCCGTGGCAACCGTGTCCGAGGACGACGACGAGGACGAGGCCACCCCGCCACCTGTGATTGCCCCCAGACCCGAGCACACCAAGTCGGTGAGTGTCCCGGCAACCGTGCTCCGTCACATAGCGCCTGTGTCTGACTCTCTCTCTGTCCCTCTCCCCCCACCATTTCCCTCTGTCTCCCATTCTGTCTCTAACTATTTCTCTCTCTACCTCCTCTCCCCCTCTTTCATTCTCTCTGTTTCCCTCACTCTTTCTCTGTCTCTCTCTCTATCATCACAATCAGGATATCTCTCACATCCTGTTCACTGTCTCCCTCTGTCTCTTACTTACATTATTTTTGTCTCCTTCATTCTCATTCTTTTTATTCTGTCTATTGAAGTCTGTTTTTCACTCATCTGTGTTGCTGTCTCTTTTTCTTTACTCATTCTCTACTTGTTTATTTCTTTTCTCTTGAACTACTTTTCTCCTGCCCTTCTCATCTTGTCATGTTTATGTTATTCTACCTTATGCTCTGTTTCCGCTCATGGCTGTCATCCCTTCCTTCCTCCTTTTCCCTCCTTCTATCTCTCTCTCCCTCTCTCTCTCCCTTTGGTCTTCAGTCCCAGCCCCGTATCTCCGCTCGGATTTGCGCTCGCTTTGACTCGCTGAGCGCCGTGGCGCTTAATAACCGGTCCTCCCTCTCTGGGGCGCAGTTGCTAATGCGCTCCAGTAGCATTGCGCACTGAAGCGATGGAGAGGAGTGAACGGAGGGTATTCAAAGTGCAGCGATGCTGGGTGACATCGCCGTGACTCATTATGCACCTCCTGCGCCCCCTTTGTCGGCAGCTGCGCGTAGTCTACCCGTAGGCCTTGAAGTGATGAGGGAGCGCTCGTACCTGATTAAAGCACTCCTCGCCGCGTCGCCGTGGCGTACCGCCTGACAGGGGCGGGAGGTTTCCCTGAGATCTGAGAGCTTTTTGGGGGTGCTGGGGATTGGAGTGGCAGTAGACGGCAGATTGGGGGGGAGGTGGGTTAGGTTCTCGTTAGAGGGGTCCGCAGAGGATCTCTCTGGTGAGCGCAAAGCCTGAGTGGGGAGGCTGATTATGGGCTCAAACGCTCCTCCGCCCTCCTGACGGGGCTGCGATGTGCTCCTGTCTGTGCTCTCAGCCCGTACCTCTGGGCCTGTTTAGCACACGTTTTAGCGCATTGTGTTTATTTATTTATGTCTTTAATTACTTTTTTGTATTCTCCCCCCCACTCCCCTTTGTTACTTTGTTAGGTTTTGTGAGCCAATAGCCATGGACTTGCCCTAAAATGTTGTGCAATATAGGCTTCTGGCATGGAGACATTGGATAATCATAGCTACCAACAATTTATTCATGCTTTTGAACTTGCTACTGGAGTCCTGTGAAGAATGACAGGCTGAGGATATGTGCGTGCGTGCGTGCGTGTGTGCGTGCGTGCGTGGGGTGTGTGTATGCATGTGTGCGTGCATGAGTGAGTGTGTGCGTGTGTGTCAGTGCGCGCGTGCGTGCGTGCGTGTGTGTATGCGTGTGTGCGTGCATGAGTGTGTGTGTACAAGTGTGTCTGAGTGCGTGCATGTGTGTGTGCAGGCGTGTGTGTTCTGTGGGCGCGTGTGTACATGTATTTGATACATCTTCTCATCTCTAGCTAAAAATTGCTGGAGCTGGTTTCTGAATTCTTTATTGTGACTTTCACATCTCTTTCCCCTGCTGCCATAAAGGCTGCTCGTAAAATGTCACATTGGAGGCTTGATTTGGATCAGCTTGGCTATTCTCAAATTATAAAATGAAATTACACTGTTACAGGCCAGCCCGGGAAGACCAGGGGTTTTTATGTGTTTTCATGAGAAAACAACATCCCTGGGGCTGTACTGCAGACCAGCAGCGTTTCTCCCCTCGCATTTCAAAACCGAATGAGCTCGACATTCTCTCCGTTATGTCACATGAATAGAAAAAGTATCTGTTTCACACCTCTCCTTCTGTTGCTAAAAACCGTTTGAAGTGCTGTGGTCTTAATTTAGACGCCGCGCACGAATCTCGCCTTTAAGTATCAGCTGGTCTGTGATTAATGGCGAACGCATCCTACCCAAGCGCATCAAAGCTGCATGTGGATCAGCTGCTCCCGAACCCCCACACGACCGCACCTTGTTCCAAAGCGGCGGTTCCGGGGGCCGGGCGCGTCCGGCGCCTTCTGTGAGTGGGCCCGCCTGCGGATCGATCCTCGCGCCAGGCGGCACTCTCTGATTTTACGGCGAGTTCCTCAGTCCGGTCTCTTGAGCCAGCTCTCATCTTCTCTGAAGAGGCCTCTCTCATCCCGGCATGCCTGCCAGTGTAATTAAACAAGTGGGCAAGCCGGCCTGAGCCCTGCCAGAAACTGCAACGGTACAAAGCAAAAACATGCTGGAGCGAGCCGGCGGCACGAGCGTCCACAGGAGGGGAGCTGGATTGAGCATTTCCCAACATGCATTGGGCCTCTGTTCATCCACTGAGCTCATTCCGCCGCTATTCGTTTTTGAAAACTGTGATTGCCGTGACAACTTCAAGTAAACCATACCTGACCTCAAACTGTGTTTTGCCCCCAATCCTAACAGATATACACTCGCTCAGTGATCGAGCCCCTCCCGGCACCTCCCCCCACCAAAGATGCTGCCACGTCGCCCATCTCGCCCCCAGCAGAGGGCAGCAGCCCCACCCCCTCTGCGACCCTACCGCGCGCCGCGGACAAGACCAGGAAGAAGACCAAGATGTCTGACGAGGAGATCCTGGAGAAGCTACGTGAGTGCTTCCATCTCTCTGCTGGTGACAGAAGGTTATGTGCTCAAGTCCCAATGAAGACAGGGTCTGTGTTAACATCTGTTGGTGGCATGTGTTTTACTGTCTTTCCCAGGTTTTAATCAAAGGGCTGCATAAGAAGCTGTAATAGGTTGTATCTCATTGTGTACCTGATGTATTGAGTTCATTTAAGTTATTTTGCTACATTTACTTCAGTCTAGATAGGGGATTAACATGTTAATATATTTGGAGGCAAGCACAACACCATTTTGTTGTTTGCAACGTACAAATATACTGTAGAAATATTAATATTTCATTTTATTAAGGAAGTCCACATGCAGTACTTTAAATCTGTATTTTGTCAAACGCTCTATGCTACAGATGTGCTAAGGTCGCCCTCTACTGGTAAGAAAGCGATACTGTCTGAATGACACAATTGTCCAGCCTTCCTCCTGTGATTTTACCTCTCGTCTCTGTCACTCATGACCTGATCTCTGACACTCAGGTCCGTGCTCTATAAAGTTTCATGAAGTTTCCACAGTTACATCTTGGAACAGAGGAGGGGATTTACAGAAACTTTATTCATGTTCTGTCTAGTGTGTGTGTGTGTGTGTGTCTATCTTTCCCTTGACCATGAGAGTTTAACATTCTGCTCTTGACCAGCATGTACCTTACGTGACCGTGACCTGACCATGGTCCTCTGGAGTGTTTTCCTCACAACCAAGATGCCTGCCCATCTCTCTGCTCCATCTCTACACCTTCTGTTCCCTCTGGTACTCACTAAAGCAGGGACAATACTGTCTATCAGCATCACGGCCATATGTTCCCTTGGAGTTTATTAATTTACAGCAGGTATCACTGCTTTCAAACACCACAGTTTAAATCTACTGTAGGCTTTGATGATATTATTTATTTGAACATGACGCATCGCTGTCAGGTTACTGATTAAAATCCTTTCTGCCTAAAACCAATTTCGCTGGGATTATTAATTTAAAAATGTTCTCGTTATTGCTCCCCTGAACTACAGCCAACTTGATGGAGTGTGCGGTATTGGCAGGCCTTGGCTGCTGCTTATTCAGATCTCCCTTCGTCTCTCTCTCTCTCTCATTCCCGTCACTCACTGGAGGGTAGAGAGGAAAAGTGCCCGCCCCCTCCTCTGAGCCCGTGTGCCCAGTGTGTGTCCCCCTCTCTCATCTCCGGTGTGTCTGAACCCTTGAGCTCCACCCTCTCCTTCTGCTAAGCTCCGCCTCTCGCTCTCTCTTACAGGGAGCATCGTCAGCGTGGGCGACCCCAAGAAGAAGTACACGCGGTTCGAGAAGATCGGCCAGGGGTATGGCTCACCCCGTCCTGTTGCACAGTTTAAAAGAAAAGGTTCCATCATTTCAGGAGACTGTATTTTAATCAAGCCAAAAATGAACTACAGCCTTATCTGGAGCTGAGATTCAGATCTGTTATCAATGCTGTTATCATTGCATCGCTTCTAAATTTCAGTTAATAAAATTAACTCAAGTGGACCACATGGCAACAATAAATCCAATATTTTCTGCTGTTACTAAAGAAATAGATTACTGGATATCACTTTATTGATGCCGCAGCACAAATTAAATTGTAAGTTGCTATAAGGTACTGTTTGTATTCATGGAACATCATACAGTGTTTGACTGATCTCTCTCTCTCTCTCTCTCTGTGGCCCTGCCCCTCTCTCTCATCAGGGCATCTGGAACGGTGTACACGGCCATAGACATCGCTACTGGGCAGGAGGTAAAACAGTTGCACTATAGCCAACTGAAATGTTTTTAAGACTTCTTAGCCACAACAGTGCCCCACTGCTTGTCACCATTGAATGCACAGTATAAAAACGCTGGAACGCGGGATCCTCTGCTGTCTCATGTAAAGGCCACGGCTGCCTTTGCCTTATTTATGCTTCTGTCTCCACAGTGAGGCATGGAGAAACAGAATTAATGGGCTGTGTGCAGTGTCTGCTTCATGCCTCTGTCTCTGGGGCCTTGTTTGGAGAGTGTGGTCAGACCCTGTGACAGTGCTCAGCTCTTCTCCCCTCTTAAGCACATGCTGTTACTGAACCACGCAGGAAGGGTTTAAATGGGCACCGATGCTGAACCTTATGCTGGTTTATACTGCGGTAGTTTCTCGTCCATGCTGTATTGATTTATTTAACCCTTTAAAGAGTAGGGTTTTTTTGGAATATTTTTTCCAGTGTTCTCAAATTGTTACATCAGCATTACAAAAGCTCTGTGAAGGGTTTCTGAGCTGACATTAAAAGCTGGTTTTTGTTGGGATCAAGATGGCCTTTGCCTGCAGCCTAAGACAGCCTAAGGTTTTCCTGGCAGAACTATTAAAAATAGGCTGCATTTGTGGCCTGCTCTTCTTCCTCCTCCTTCCTTTATCTCTTCATGGCCTCTGACAGCTCCCATAAATAGACCGGCAGCAGTAGTGCTAATGCAAAGATAATAGAATGCTAAATGCTTCAAATGTAATGTAAACACCCCCAGGAACCTCCACAGGGCACGAGTGTGTTGATGTGCCTGGTTAGACCGCACAGTTAGGAAGGGATTCGTATGGCATTCACATGCTTTTCACATCAGCTTGTGTACAAAAGAGAAATAAATAAACCATACATTCCAGTGTATTCTACACCAGCCGTACTGTCACCACACAATGGAATTTTACCCCACCAGGGGAAGAATCCATCAGGATCCTTGTGGGCCACAGTATACTGCAGTACAAACACGATGTGACCATAACGACAGGTGAACCCTGCGTAGACCCTCTGAGACCCTGTCTCCTTTCAGGGAGCTTCCAGCTTCCTGTATCTCCCTGTTTATTATCGTGTCATGTTAAAGCCCCGTCTGCTCTAGTCCGTCACACTGCAGCGGTGCTGTGTGCGCTCGCTGTACAGGCCAGCCAATTACAGCCTGCATAAGCATTACATTAGAAACCAGGCGGAAGAATATTGATGAGCGGCGCTCGTTTGGTTGGGTCTGCTCCATGTTGCGGCAGCACGCAGTATTGATGACTGTGCTGTAGGCAAGCAGATCAGAGCACCGATTCAATGCGGGCATCGCACCCGGGCCGCCACCGCCCTGCACCAGTGCAGGCCTGTGTGCACGCCCTGCGGGAGAGGGAGTATTCTCTGAAATTGTCTGCGGATGGTAACGCCTGCTCGCTGTCCATGCCTTTGGCAGGTCGCCATCAAACAGATGAACCTTCAGCAGCAGCCCAAGAAGGAGCTGATCATCAACGAGATCCTGGTGATGAGGGAAAACAAGAACCCCAACATTGTCAATTATTTAGACAGGTGAGTGAGGGGAGAGAAGACCGCCAGAGCCTGCACACACAATCTCAACCACTGGGTGTTCTCTTAGAGTGGTTGCCCCCATGAACCACGAACAGAAAAAAATGATTGCACTAAGTCAGTGCAGTACACAGTTATGGAATGAAGTGTACTATACGCACATGAATGAATTGGGGGCCTTTTTCTCAGGTACTGTTTGGTCATCGTTAGAATTTGTGTCTCTTGCTCCTTTGCTTGGGCAGAGAGTGTTGATCTTATTAATTAATTGGCAATATGAGCCCTGGGGAATTTCAGTCCTCTTGTGTGTAAGATGGTAGTAATATCAATAGTACTTATTTTCCTGTGCTCGGTAGTTTTTCCTCAGTTGTTTGAAGCCTTTTTTGAAGCTGTGTAATTTGTCGATTCTTTTTGTTGTTTCCTGTTGACTCAAGAAGGAAAAACTCAGACCTTATTTTTCAGAATAACCAATACATATAACACAAATATCTTTGATCACTGTCACAAAATTAATTGAGTTGTTCTCTTGAAATATTGTGTCAAATTAAAAACACGGGTTTGGGGGCTGCTGGATGGCTTATCCTCTTGAAGGAGGGCCTGTCCACCCACAGTTCTAGTTCATGGATAGACGTCACAGTCTGGTATCAAATCCAGAAAATGCCGGTCTGGCTGTAGCTGGCAGCCTCACAGGGCTATGGTCAATTGGCACTTGCTGGTATCCCCCTGGAAAGGTAGTTTCAGGTCAGGCTGGATGCCAGCATCTAATCACAGACTAGCGACCCCTGCTGGTCAATCAAGCACATGCAGTCCCACCTGTGTAGCTGCAGGAGTCCTATGACTCATGTCTGTGTGAGCCCCACTTGATGAGCAGCAGCAGCTGACATCACTTACTGCAGAGGAGAGCACATGATTTCCTGAAGCACGAGCAGGGAACGCTGAGGAATACAAATTGCCGTTCCTAATTGAGAGAAAAAGGAGATGGACAGGGAAAACCTGACAAAATCATGCATTTGCATGAGTCTTTTAATCATGGCTACAAGGCTACAAAGTTTTTAACGAAAGCTAACAGAAGGTCTATCGATGAATGTCTCTTCAGTTATTTATGTCTGGCTATAAATCTTTGTCCATATCATAAAAAAATATTCTGTGACCAGACAGCATGGCCAATAATGTCTTGTTTTGGGTCTATACCTGGCAGTCCTCAGCACTGATAGCATAAGAAACCACTTCCATGGCCTGTGTAATTGATGAGTAGCCTGCGCAGAGTAGGCACAGTATTCTTTAGTAGTATTCAGGAAAGGTGAATATAGTTGACCCTCAGTAATGTGCATGACTTTGCCTAAAACGGTGGACTGTAATGGAATAAAAATAGGTGCAATCTAACGGAAGCTCACATTGTCAAACAGGATGACAGTTACTCTGAATTTGCCGCTCTAACATAGCTCCTGTCAGTTGCTCTTTCTGAGTATATTGAGGCAGTACAGTTGACTGTCTTCATTGTAAGGGTCTGTGACTGCATGGTGTTGTATAACTCAGTTTTTGCCTTTTGGCTACACATACTGATGTAACCCCAATGCTGCCCTGGGACTTCAGCTGTCTATTGATGGTGTTTGACATGATCCACAATAATAATCCTCTGATGATTCTCATTCGATACGTTGTTTGCTTTTGGAATCCTTTGATACCTTTTCCCACTCTTCCCTTTTGGCACTGTTATATCAAGCAAATGCTGTAACTATGGCAATGTGCTTCAATTTACATGTCATGATGATGTTTGCCACCATATATTTCATGTGAAAATGCTATATAATGCTAAATAATTGTATAGTGTGTCGTGTCAGTAATGCTTTCTGTGAGAGAAATTTGCTGTCAAATCTGTAGGTACCAGATGTTAACAGAAAATGATTAAAGTGAATGTGGCAGAGTTTAAGAGGCTGTCTTGTTTCCATAGTTACCTGGTTGGGGATGAGCTGTGGGTGGTGATGGAGTACCTGGCTGGTGGCTCTTTGACAGATGTGGTGACAGAGACCTGCATGGATGAAGCACAGATTGCTGCCGTGTGCCGTGAAGTGAGTCCTCTTCTTAATTAGACAGCAGTTAGTCCCATGGTGCAACTGCACACTAGGGCACAAAGGAAAACATTCTAACAAGACACATGGTAGGACTCCATACCAGGGCTTGCTGTTGTGCACCGTTTCTTTGTCCATGGTCAGTGAAGCTCCACATGAGGCCCAGTGAGGGCCCACAGCAGAGCCCCACCTGAGGGCCCACAACAGACCTGCACATGAGGTCCCACAGCAGAGCCCCACCTGAGGGCCCACAGCAGAGCCCCACCTGAGGGCCCACAGCAGACCTGCACATGAGGTCCCACAGCAGAGCCCCACCTGAGGGCCCACAGCAGACCTGCACATGAGGTCCCACAGCAGAGCCCCACCTGAGGGCCCACAACAGACCTGCACATGAGGTCCCACAGCAGAGCTCCACCTGAGGGCCAACAGTGGTAGAACCCCTTATGAGAGCCCACAATGGTGCTCTGTATCTTGAGTTCTAGTTGGAGTTCCATTTTAAAATAATAATAAAATCAGCAAGGTAACTTTAGGCAAACACCCTTTGTGATTGTGGGTTTTTGGTGTGAGTGAAAGACAATGTGTAGTATATTATCTTTTGTAATGTGTACAGATTTAAAAGTTTATATTCCCTCCCTCCATCTCAGTGTCTACAAGCACTGGAGTTCCTGCATTCAAACCAAGTGATACATCGAGACATTAAGAGTGACAATATCCTTTTGGGCATGGATGGTTCCGTCAAGCTCAGTGAGTACACTTCCTCCTTTCCTGCTCAGAGGTCAGAGGGGGGCCTTAATTCACATACCTAAGAACTAAGATTTGTGATATGCTTTAATTTCAATGTCTGACTACCACAACGAGAATCATGATCAGAAAAAGTTAATAATTTTGTTTTTATATTTATTCTAACATTGGTAGTCTTATGTGTTTGTCATCCTGAACCATTTTTATGTGTAATCATTAAAGCATATGTATTCGGGGATATTTGTCTTGTATTTAATAAAACAAATCGATTAATCAATCTAGACATTACTTATTTTATTATGTTATCCATATGTTGTCTGTTGACCTTTCAGTGGAACATTTTTCTTAGTTCATCTCCAGGCATTTTCCCAGTTAAGAGCACATCCTCTTGCACAAAATTTTCTTTGGAATTTTTTCACAAGGATAATTTAAAATACTCTACCAGTGGGTCAACAGAAAATGAACAAAACTGATATTTTGTGTTTAGTGATGCAGTCTTGCATTGTAAACAGCAGGGGGCAGCATTGAAACATGCTGTGTACATCACTTCTTCATGCTTAACGTTTCTCCCCCTGCTCTGTTTGTTCCCCTTTCTTTGAAAAATAACACATTTTCCTCAGAATGCTGGAAGCAGGCATTCTAATTACTTATTATTTTGAATTACTCTACATCATTCTGTATAAGTACTTCTGCCAAGTGTTTGTAGTGTAATGCAATGAATTATTGATCCCCCAGCTAGAGCAGCTAACTCAGGTCCTAATGCCCCTCTCACGTTCCTCTCGTCTCTTGCAGCTGATTTCGGGTTCTGCGCCCAGATAACCCCCGAACAGAGCAAACGCAGCACCATGGTCGGGACGCCTTACTGGATGGCCCCAGAGGTCGTGACACGTAAAGCCTATGGCCCCAAAGTAGACATCTGGTCCCTGGGCATCATGGCCATCGAGATGATCGAAGGGGAGCCACCCTACCTCAACGAGAACCCGCTGAGGGTGAGGGCATATTCCCAAAAGCCTAACCTAACCCTAACCCTAACCCCAACGGCTTTCTCACTGCTTTCACTCTTTATTTATGCTGACATACTGGAATCATTGCAGTAGGCTTTCTGTGCTGTGATCCCATCCTGTCCAACATTGTAATATGGCATTAGGATCCAGAGAAATTACACTAGTCAGCAAGAAATGCTCAGCAACAAACTGGTGTAAAATTGGGCATAAAAGCACTTAATATGTCTGCCAAACACAGAAACAGTGACAGTCCTAGCTAGCCAGCAGTTTCTTGACATCATTTTCTACCTTTTTTGTAATTGGTCTGATCGTTCTCTTGTAGGCACTGTACCTCATAGCAACCAACGGAACTCCGGAACTCCAGAACCCAGAGAAGCTGTCTACAATATTCCGAGACTTCCTGAACCGCTGTCTGGAGATGGACGTGGAGAAGAGGGGCTCAGCCAAGGAGCTGCTGCAGGTGAGCATTTCTGTGTCTCTGTTCCCCCTGCCCCTGTGGGCCCCCTGCTGGTGTCCACCGGTATCGACATGGAACTTTTCTCATTCTTTTAGCCAAATAATTAACTAGCAAATTCGTATAAAAACTCAAAAATAAAATAAAACAACTATTTAGCTTAAATTGAGGGAATTATGTGAGGAGAGAGCTTCTCAGTGCAAAAGAACAGATTTTTTTTTGTTTTGCTTATTGTTGACTTCTGGCATTATCAAAGTAGTAGAGTTTGCGATAGGCACACGTACATGTGGGTTAGAATGGGGCCTTATCCAGGCCTACCTTGCTAGCATATTCCTCAATAGTTTTGTCTATTCATCCTTGTTAAATGACCTGTTAAACTGAGCCCAGACATCAGTTTTTTTTTATGTTTGTGTGTGAAACACTCATTGTGATTACATTGCGGGCAGAAAGTTCGACCTTACTAGTGTCTCTGGCAGGATTTGAACCTGTCGCCCCTCCTGGCACAGGTTCCTGAGTCATAGGTCTTTCCAGGATTAAGTGTGGACTGGCTGGTCATGTAGAGAGGAGTAATGAAGCATTAAACCATAATGGAGAACCTGGGGAGCTGGATGTTCCACCTGAAACAGTCTGACTCTACAGGACAGCAGAAGAGGAGGAGGAGGTGTGAAATAACAGAGAGGAGTTATTAATCTTCTCAGGCACGCATTAAAGGGGTGAGCCGCCGCAGCGGGCAGAGAGAGCGGACAGCCTTTGTGAGAGGAGCGTTAGCGTTAGCATTAGCCCTGCATGGGAAGGCACCGTGCCCTCAGCTCTGCCCCGCCTCCCTTTTGTACTTTTTGAGAGAGGCTCGGTGGGGCGAGGGAGGCGAGCGAGGATGGAGCCGGACGGGCGCCATTCCCGCCAGCGCCCGTCTTCAGGAGCGGCGGGCTGCCTGTCCCCCACGCGTCTCGCTCGCCGTGAGCGATGTGATGCACCCTTCACGTGCAGCTGAACCGCTGACCTGTCGAGCACCCGCTTGACCAGCGCAGGTCACCGGTGCGTGATGACGTACTGTCGTCCTGGACGACTGAAACCCTCCAATCGCTGGGCGACGTGTGGGCCAGTTCTGTCGCCCCCTGCAGGGCTTCCAGCCTCTTGCGGCACTGGCGCTGTCCTGATTAGATTCCAGCCCACGTGGTCCAGCCACCCTCTAGAGTAGTGCCTGATCACAATGTGCCACCCAGCAGCCCCATGTTTACATGTTGTTTGTGCTTTTGCATTTCCTTCACATCGAGCTGAGAACTGTTGGTTTGAACTTGTCCAGACAGGACAGCTGAATTTTTTTTATATAACGAAAGCTCCTGTTATATGAGTCAGACCTGGACCAAGTTTAGGGGCTGCTTTTACTGTTTTGAGGCGATCTGTAACTGTCTGCTCCTGTTTCCTGGTAAAACCGTGACCCTAGCTACCATGTGGCATGCACACTCCAGTAAGTACGTACAGTCTTACGTTGACATGCTTTTACTGTCACAGGCCTCGTGGGATCTGTGGGACTTTATTTTGGGACAAAGCCTTTATCTATAGACCTGTGCTGTTCCAGCTTTCTGTCTGGATTTCTGAAATTACATTCAGTACTTGAGTACTAGTCAGAGAGACTTTGTAGTTTTGAGATCTATACCTATCTTAGCCATGCAAGGCTCGGACCTGCCATGCATGATACTGTTATCTGTTATATGTGAAAGGTCAGTGCTGTGGATGTAAACCTGAATGATGTCTGATGTTCGTCTTCTGCAGCACCAGTTCCTGAAAGTGGCCAAGCCCCTGTCGAGCCTCACCCCCCTCATCCTGGCAGCCAAAGAGGCAGCCAAGAACAACCGCTAGCCCCACCTCCCGTCCGTCTGCCCCCCCTCCCCTAAGGACCCACGGGGGTCTGTGTGCCTCCCCCCCCACTTCCCACTCTCTGGGTCTTTCATTCCTGTGGCAGGATTGGGGACGTCACTTCAGAGGTTTCAAACGTGGACAATGAAAAATGAACAAACTGCCGACTTCTCCACCTCCCCCTGAAGACCCGTCCAGTGAAGAGCTTCTGTACAATTCAAACACTGAAGGAGTTCTCCTCAGTTGTAATTTCGTTTGTTTGTCATTTTATTTTTTTCCTGTAGTAAAAGTGCGTTTTTGATGATCTTTTTAAGGTGTTTTTTTGTGTGGGGAGGGGGGTGGGTTTGAATGTAGCCTAGTTTATCTTAATAAATTAAGTCTGGTTCTGTTGAACTTCAGCCTGAGCTTTGAAGAAGACAAGTGATTTTTTTTCTTTCCAGTGATGTTGGGATTGTATGGGAAATGGTACGCATGTCAACGATTTAATTAAAAAAATATGTCTGTAATGATAATTAAAATGAAAACATAATAATAATACACATCAATGCTTGGACAAAGTGTGATGGAGTACAAATTTAGTCATGTGGTACAATGGTACAGTGTTATTACAATGGTACAATGTTAGTTTCAGGTGAAGAACCTTAACTGTTTCTCCTGTTTCTTGTGGAAAGAACTGCAGATGTGTAGGGAAAGTTGAATAATTCATGAGAGTGTCTATGGCAAGGTGTTTGTCATATCAAGTTTGAATTGAAAATGATAATTGTGAAAGCCTACAAGATGTGACCAACCTTGTAGAAGCAGATTTTTTTATGTAGCATAAATGTACCTCTTGGCCTTAAACCATCTCGCAGGTATTAGACTGTATCTGGAGGGCATGACGTCCTCATATTTGCCCCTGAGGATTCGCCCAGGCCTCTGGGCAATACTAACATGGCGGATGCAATTGTTATAAGAGCCTTTCATATTTGAGCCATAAATGAGAATAAAAGTAAATCTGAAATTCTTACTGAAATGGTACAATGATTAATCGCAGGAGAAACTTACCGGCTGGGGAAATCGATCAAATGCACTGTCCCTCACGTATTCTCTGAGGCGTGGCTTATCTTGTCAGAGCTCAACCCTTATTAGATCCAGAAAGAAGTATCACCCACATGCTAGCAGGCCATATTTATGGTGCACTGTAGGGAGAGAGCTGCACCTTACTGTAACAGTGGCTCATTTTCAATTGTGTGATGAATATTTTTGATCTTATTTTAATACAAGTTTTTGTATAGTTGTTTAAATATGAGTGTGTGTGTGTGCGTGTGTGTGTGTGTGTGCAGGAAAGAGATTGGGGACGTAGAGTGAGAATGTGGAAAAAGAGGAAGAGTACAATTTTATCCAAGCTTCTTGGCAGTTTCCAGTTGGACAGTATTGTCCATGTACTGTATCTGATTTTGTATCCATCATATAAAAGTGATGAAACTCCTATTCATAGTTAACTTAAAATGGAAGTTTGGATTTAGTGCAAAATCAGTCTCAGTTAAAATATTTTCTCTCTTTTTAATAATTTTCTAATGGGCTTAATATCACAGTGAAACTTTCCCGAAACTATCCAGTTCAGAAATATTCAGTTTGGGCAGCTGAAAAACATTTAATCCTCAATCAACTTCAAGCACTTTGTCACAGCAGTGTTACTGACACCCAAGAGAATCTCACAGGCCACAAGCTTAGTAAAAAGCTTTCCATTCCCAACTGCTGTAAAAGGCAAACAATTCCCCCTTCCACCCCCCCCCCCCCCCCTTGAGAAAACATTCAAAAAGTGCTTGATAGATTGACAAGCTGCAAGAAACAAAATCTTTTTTGTTGTCTGAAAGGTGTAAAGAAAGAGGCTTCCTGTTGTGTTCTTTCCCTTGTGACTTGATGTACAGACTCTAAACCTGGAGAATTACTGCTGAATGCTTGAAGGAAATAAACTCCTGTTCCAGCTGTAACACACCCACCTTGTGTCAGTTACTCATCCACCTGGTCCCATGTCTGTTACTTAATCAGCGTCTGGTTCAGGTGTAATTACACGCTCGTCACTCTTTTTTTGTTTTTGTGCCAGTGTTAAACTACAGCATTACTGAGTCTATCCTCTTCCATGCACACATGCAGTGATGGGATATCCTCTTCCATCACTGCATGTGTGCAGCCTACACAGCCTACCATTGTAGATCATGTGCACACAGTAATGGAACACACTTATGGTCATGTGTTTAGGTTGCTTTGCACCTCAGGCAACACTTCTGTTTCTACCATTCTCTCCACAGCCAGAAGTCTGCCACCAAAGTCTGCTGCAAGTCACGTAAGTAACTTCAAGGTTTTATTGTGATATTGTCTGAAATTAGTCCAGTATGCTTAATGCTGGCATGTGATTGGCTGAAATTAGGCAGATATGAGCTTTGTGTTTTTATGTGATATATTGAATTTAGCAGTTCCATTTTCCATATGCATTTCTCTGGAAAGCTTATGGTCTTCATCATGAACACATTTAACATGTGTCAGCCTATAATTTGATTCACAGAAGCCACCCAAAAATATTTTCTAGGATACAAGGCAGGAGAACAAGAAGTCTTTTAATTAAATCTGATGTTTTTCATCTGTATCATCTTGTTATGAAATGTGCTGACCTTCCCCCCACCTTTTCTTCTTTCTGTAAAATGATTTTTTCCTCTAATTAAACCAATTATTAACACATTCAAATCCTTAAGCTGCTCTTTTATCCTGAGGGTGAAGTAATGGCTTGAGAATGGAATGAAGTAAAGCTGATTCTCAGTTACATAACACATCTTATTGCTCACTTTCTCGCCTGTTTAGCCATGAGATTGTGAACACGCCATGTGCACACAACAGATGTGGAGTTGTGCCTCTCAGACACTGCCAGATTGGCCTCCCCCGTTTCACTATGGAGACTGTGGGTAAACCCTCTTCTACCCACACCAGCTCACATTTGATCTAATCAAGAAACACATACAGTAGTAATGACTTGCAGAGAGATGAGCTCCAAGAATGTGACGATGAGAAACATTTACTGGAAGCCTTTGAAAACCGTGTGTGCTCCACACTGAAAATTGTCCTGTGTATTTGGGCATATAGTTCTGAGTGTCTTCTGCGCTACTGTGTTCTATGCTGTGTAGTTCACTCTCAAAGTTAGATTTATCTCTCACTGAATGGTACAAAGATGGTTTTCAACTAGATGAATAAAATGCGTGCTTAGCTGCAGTACTGCACCTACTTAAGCCTAAGACAGCTGGAGAATATACTTACACCAGGCACTTCATTTGTCTGCAAATGTGTTAATGCAATAAGGAGTTAGCTCTGCTTCTGTGATGCTGCATTAACTGGGACTGAGAAATGCAGGTTTCACTGGGATTTGTAAAAAAATAAAAAAAATAAATAAAAAAAAAGTCCTTGTTTAGAAGCTCATATTCACTACACCACTGCCACTCCACCATGGGAGACTGAAGTCTGGGGTTTGGAAACGTCCTCTCCTGCTGCTCGCTCTGTGTGTAAATGAAAATGATGGAACTTCCCAGCCCCACTGCCTCGCTCACCCCACTGGCACCCGGGTGCTAAGGCTGCCAAATTGTGCGTCGAAGGGACTGCAGTAGAGCACTTATGCAGAGCTCTCACTTCTCAAACATGCTCCTGTCCGCACAATATTTCTTTGATAGATCGTCCAAATATATATACTGACAGGGAAGGCTTCATACACCAACATCAGCAGCGGTTGGGTCTTTATGTTGGGGCTGTATCATCTTTTATCCTTAGAATTTATGAGCCACTGCAGTACCTGGTGGAGCTTGCAGGGGTATATACATGATATACACAGCCTGAGGGAGAAGTATTTTCACCCTGAGTTGGGATTAAACATATTGTTTGCTTTCTGGGTTTTTTAAAAACATATATGTGACAGGTGCTGGTGTTTTGGTCCGCAAGTAGGGCAAGGTCATTTTTCTGTTTTTTACAGATTACGAAAGTGCAGATTATAAGCTTTCAAATGATGTGTCATACATTAAAATCTGAAAATAGTTGAAGAAGATATGCTTATTTGAATGTTGGTACTCCTAAAATCAAGTAGCAGAGAAAATCCCCTTGAAAGAT
The DNA here is from genome assembly GCF_018555375.3 of Anguilla rostrata. NCBI lineage: Eukaryota > Metazoa > Chordata > Actinopteri > Anguilliformes > Anguillidae > Anguilla > Anguilla rostrata. Next base: position 20,460,832 of record NC_057944.1, read on the forward strand.
CTTGAACTTTTCACACTTCTCACAGGGAGATAATGGGTGGGAACAATAGCTAGTTAACTCCACCCCAACCACTCCCCCACTAGAGTACCTGTATATCCTTGCCCATTTAGGGGTTACCCTATTTAAAGCTTTATAACTCCAGATGTGAACGCCACAGAGACTAGAAAAATGTCTTAAAGGAAGCAATACATTTGTAACATTTATAATACTAGCTTAGATTACTTTATATTCATAATTTTGTAAGAAATAAAGTGACACAAATGCATAGGTCAAGGCAAAAAATCTAAAATGAATTTGGTCCTTTTTTAGTTCGCAATGAAATACTGGGAGATTGTGGGTTAAAGTATACATGTCCTGGGAAAAAACTTCTTGAGTAATCACATGTTTTCAAAAGTTCCTATGGCTTCAATTACTTTTTAGGGCTCAACTTAGGGTTAGGGTTATGAAAACGATAAGTCTGAGGGTCGAGGCAAGTTTACGGCTGTGTTCAGCAGGTTAAAGAAAGGTTGGGACATTGGTTCTTTTTTGATTTTGGACGAGCCAAAAATTTTGTATATACTAGTATAGGTACCTATGACCATAACAAGATATGGAATATATACATATTTCTTCAGGGAAAACATTTTTTTTTAAAGGCCTCAAATATATTTTTTAGCATTTGTACTATGGAATTCACAGTATTGACTTAGTTTTTCCACAATTTTAAATGCGTAATAACTTGTTTTCAAAAGTTCCTATGGTTTCAATTACTTTTTAGGGCTCAACTTAGGGTTAGGGTTATGAAAACGATAAGTCTGAGGCTCGAGGCAAGTTTACGGCTGTGTTCAGCAGGTTAAAGAAAGGTTAGGACATTTGTTCTTTTTTGATTTTGGACGAGCCAAAAATTTTGTATATACTAGTATAGGTACCTATGACCATAACAATATATGGAATATATACATATATCTTCAGGGAAAACATTTTTTTTTAAAGGCCTCAAATATATTTTTTAGCATTTGTACTATGGAATTCACAGTCTTGACTTAGTTTTTCCACAATTTTAAATGAGTAATCACTTGTTTTCAAAAGTTCCTATGGTTTAAAATACTTTTTAGGGCTCAACTTAGGGTTAGGGTTATGAAAACGATAAGTCTGAGGGTCGAGGCAAGTTTACAGCTGTGTTCAGCAGGTTAAAGAAAGGTTGGGACATTGGTTCTTTTTTGATTTTGGACGAGCCAAAAATTTTGTATATACTAGTATAGGTACCTATGACCATAACAAGATATGGAATATATACATATTTCTTCAGGAAAACATTTTTTTTAAAGGCCTCAAAATATTTTTAGCATTTGTACTATGGAATTCACAGTCTTGACTTAGTTTTTCCACAATTTTAAATGAGTAATCACTTGTTTTCAAAAGTTCCTATGGTTTCAAATACTTTTTAGGGCTCAACTTAGGGTTAGGGTTATGAAAACGATAAGTCTGAGGGTCGAGGCAAGTTTACGGCTGTGTTCAGCAGGTTAAAGAAAGGTTAGGACATTGGTTCTTTTTTGATTTTGGACGAGCCAAAAATTTTGTATATACTAGTATAGGTACCTATGACCATAACAAGATATGGAATATATACATATTTCTTCAGGGAAAACATTTTTTTTTAAAGGCCTCAAATATATTTTTTAGCATTTGTACTATGGAATTCACAGTCTTGACTTAGTTTTTCCACAATTTTAAATGAGTAATCACTTGTTTTCAAAAGTTCCTATGGTTTCAAATACTTTTTAGGGCTCAACTTAGGGTTAGGGTTATGAAAACGATAAGTCTGAGGGTCGAGGCAAGTTTACGGCTGTGTTCAGCAGGTTAAAGAAAGGTTGGGACATTGGTTCTTTTTTGATTTTGGACGAGCCAAAAATTTTGTATATACTAGTATAGGTACCTATGACCATAAGAAGATATGGAATATATACATATTTCTTCAGGGAAAACATTTTTTTTAAAGGCCTCAAATATATTTTTTAGCATTTGTACTATGGAATTCACAGTCTTGACTTAGTTTTTCCACAATTTTAAATGAGTAATCACTTGTTTTCAAAAGTTCCTATGGTTTCAAATACTTTTTAGGGCTCAACTTAGGGTTAGGGTTATGAAAACGATAAGTCTGAGGGTCGAGGCAAGTTTAGCTGTGTTCAGCAGGTTAAAGAAAGGTTGGGACATTGGTTCTTTTTGATTTTGGACGACCAAAAATTTTGTATATACTAGTATAGGTACCTATGACCATAAAAGATATGGAATATATACATATTTTTCAGGGAAAACATTTTTTTTAAAGGCCTCAAATATATTTTTAGCATTTGTACTATGGAATTCACAGTCTTGACTTAGTTTTTCCCAAATTTTAAATGAGTAATCACTTGTTTTCAAAAGTTCCTATGGTTTCAAATACTGTTTAGCTTATTAGTAAGGTTTAAATATTAGGGTCAGGAAGTTAGGTTTTAGCAGGTTAAAGAAAGGTTGGACTGCTTATTGAAAATTTAAAGTATTACATAATTGAAATTTTAGAAATTTTTAGCTAAATAATTATTTTTGAATTATGATATTTAAATTTAGAAATCTTTAGTATTATTAGTATTGGTAGGTAGGTGTCATAGAGTGCTTGTTAAGTGGGAATTTTTTTATTTGACAAATTAATATAGGATTCATAAGAAGATTTTTTAGGAAAATTTTAGCTATATTTAGTTTGAATGATTATTTTTAATTATGTTTAATCTTTCAATTTAGGTACTAGTGTAGACAAATTAGGGTTAGTTAAGGTTAAAGTTGTTGATTTTGTTACTAATTTTTATATAAAGGTAATACATAATATTTTTCAGGAAAACATTTTTTTAAAGGCCAATTTTTTAGATTTGTTTGGAATTACAGTCTATTATTTTTCAATTAATGTAATCCTTTTTCAAATTCTATGGTCAATTTTAGGGTAACTTAGTGGTAGAAAGAAGTTGGCGCAGTTAGGTGTTGCGTTAGATGGCATTTGTTTTTTTTGGACGACCAAAATTTTGATATATATATTCTAGACATAAGTAATATATTTTTCTTGAAAAATTTTTTTAGTTAATTTTTTAGATTTTGAATTCCAGTTTATTTTTTCAATTATAGATATGTTTCAAAGTCTAGGTCAAATATTTAGCAAGGTAGGGTTAACGTTTTTGATTGGCGAGCAAATTTTGTATATACTAGTTAGATACATGACCATAACAAGATGGAATATATACATATTTTTCAGAAAAATTTTAAAGCCAAATTTTTGCTTTGATATGGAATTCATCTTGACTTAGTTTCCCATTTTAAATGAGTAATCACTTGTTTCAATTGGTTTAATCTTTGGTAACTAGGTTAGGGTTATGAACGTAAGTCTGAGGTCGACAAGTTCTGTTTCGCAGGTTAAAGAAAGGTTGGGACATTGGTTCTTTTGTTTTGACAGCCAAATTTTGTATTACTAGTATAGGACTATCATAAAAGTTGAATATTACATATTTCAGGAAAACATTTTTAAAGGCCTCAATATTTTAGCATTGTCTTGAATTCAGTTTGACTTAGTTTCAATTTTAATATACACTTGTTCAAAAGTTTATGGTTCAATCTTAGGGCTCACTTAGGTTAGGTTTGAAAGATAATCTGAGGTCGAGGCAAGTTTCGGCTGGTTCCAGGTTAAAAAGGTTGGGACATTGGTTCTTTGATTTTGGAAGCCAAAATTTTATACTAGTAGGTACTAACCTAAAAATATGAATATATACATATTTAGAACATTTTAAAGGCCTCAAATATATTTTAGCATTTGTACTATGATTCATCTTGACTAGTTTCACAATTTTAATATAAACTTTTCAAAGTTCTATGTTTCAAATACTTTAGGCTCAACTTGGTAGGGTTATGAACGTAAGTCTGAGTCGAGCAAGTTCGCTGTGTTCACAGTTAAGAAAGTTGGCATTGGTCTTTTGATTTTGAAAAAATTTGTAATACTGTATAGGTACTATGACCTAAAATATGATAACATTTCAGGAAAACATTTTAAAGGCCCAAATATTTTTAGCATTTGTATATGAATTCAATCTTGATAGTTTTCAATTTTAATAGTAATCACTGTTTAAAGTTCCTTGGTTCATACTTTAGCCAACTTAGGTTGGTTTGAACGATAAGTCTGAGGGTCGAGAAGTTACGCTGTGTTCAGCAGGTTAAAGAAGTTGGACATTGGTTCTTTGATTTTGACACAAATTTGTATATACTGTATGTCTGACATAAGATATGGAATATATATTTTTCAGGAAATTTTTAAAGCTAAATATATTTTAGCATTTTACTATGGAATTCATCTGACTTAGTTTCCAAATTTAAATAGTAATCACTGTTTTCAAAAGTTCCTATGTTATTTTGAACTGGTTAGCATAAGTCGCAATTCTGTGGCAAAAAGTGGATGTTCTTTTGATTGACAAATTTTTATATATAGCACAAAGATGGTTAAATATTTGAATTTTAAGCCAAAATTTAGCTGTACGTACAGTTTGACTGTTTATTTTAAAATAATACTGTTTTAAGTTGTTATATTTAGGGAACTGTGGGTAATATAGTAGAGTTGCTGTCCGTAAAGAAGTGAATTGGTTTTTGGCAATTGATAAGAGTACTTCATAAGATAGGAATTCTTTTCAGAAATTTTAACATTATTTTACATTACTAGATCATTCTTTTCAAATTAATCTTGTTCAAGTTCATTGGTTCTTTTTTGATTTTGGACAAGCCAAAAATTTTGTATATACTAGTATAGGTACTTATGACCATAACAAGATATGGAATATATACATATTTTTTCAGGGAAAACATTTTTTTTAAAGGCCTCAAATATATTTTTTAGCATTTGTACTATGGAATTCACAGTCTTGACTTAGTTTTTCCACAATTTTAAACTAGTAATCACATGTTTTCAAAAGTTCCTATGGTTTCAAATACTTTTTAGGGCTCAACTTAGGGTTAGGGTTATGAAAACGATAAGTCTGAGGGTCGAGGCAAGTTTACGGCTGTGTTCAGCAGGTTAAAGAAAGGTTGGGACATTGGTTCTTTTTTGATTTTGGACAGCCAAAATTTTGTATATACTAGTATAGGTACCTATGACCATAAAAGATATGGAATATATACATATTTTTCAGGGAAAACATTTTTTTAAAGGCCTCAAATATTTTTTTAGCATTTGTACTATGGAATTCACAGTCTTGACTTAGTTTTTCCACATTTAAATGAGTAATCACTTGTTTTCAAAAGTTCCTATGGTTTCAAATACTTTTTAGGGCTCAACTTAGGGTTAGGGTTATGAAAACGATAAGTCTGAGGGTCGAGGCAAGTTTACGGCTGTGTTCAGCAGGTTAAAGAAAGGTTGGGACATTGGTTCTTTTTTGATTTTGGACAGCCAAAATTTTGTATATACTAGTATAGGTACCTATGACCATAACAAGATATGGAATATATACATATTTCTTCAGGGAAAACATTTTTTTAAAGGCCTCAAATATATTTTTTAGCATTTGTACTATGGAATTCACAGTCTTGACTTAGTTTCCCCACAATTTTAAATGAGTAATCACTTGTTTTCAAAAGTTACTATGGTTTCAATTACGTTTTAGGGCTCAACTTACGGTTAGGGTTATGAAAACGATAAGTCTGAGGGTCGAGGCAAGTTTACGGCTGTGTTCAGCAGGTTAAAGAAAGGTTAGGACATTGGTTCTTTTTTGATTTTGGACGAGCCAAAAATTTTGTATATACTAGTATAGGTACCTATGACCATAACAAGATATGGAATATATACATATTTCTTCAGGGAAAACATTTTTTTTAAAGGCCTCAAATATATTTTTTAGCATTTGTACTATGGAATTCACAGTCTTGACTTAGTTTTTCCACAATTTTAAATGAGTAATCACTTGTTTTCAAAAGTTCCTATGGTTTCAATACTTTTTAGGGCTCAACTTAGGTTAGGTTATGAAAACGATAAGTCTGAGGGTCGAGGCAAGTTACGGCTGTGTTCAGCAGGTTAAAGAAAGGTTGGGACATTGGTTCTTTTTGATTTTGGACGAGCCAAAAATTTGTATATACTAGTATAGGTACCTATGACCATAACAAGATATGGATATATACATATTTCTTCAGGAAAACATTTTTTTTAAAGGCCTCAAATATAGTTTTTAGCATTTGTACTAGGAATTCACAGTCTTGACTTAGTTTTCCACAATTTTAATAGTAATCACTTGTTTTCCACAAGTTCCTATGGTTTCAAATACTTTTAGGGCTCAACTTAGGGTTAGGGTTATGAAAACGATAAGTCTGAGGGTCGAGGCAAGTTTACAGCTGTGTTCAGCAGGTTAAAGAAAGGTTAGGACATTGGTTCTTTTTTGATTTTTGACGAGCCAAAAATTTTGTATATACTAGTTTAGGTACCTATGACCATAACAAGATATGGATGCAGCTTTGACATGCACTCCACAGGCACCTGATCCACCAACAGGGGTCAGTGAAGAGTGATGAAACAGGGACCCCTTAGTGACTGAGCCCTGCAATACCCTAGGAGTTGCAATCACTAATTGCGCATTGTCCCCTATGGAGCCACCAGCCACAGTTTGGCACTGGCGTGGTTTGGATTTCATCCAAAGACCGTGGGGCTCATCCTTCCGCCAGAGCATGGTGTGTTAACTGGATGAGCTTCACAGCAGGCCTAGTTTATGCTTTTGATTGGCCCGGACAGTTTGAACTTGCAGAAAATAGAATAGAAAAGAATAGCAGAATGAGAATGGCCTGACTTTTTTAAAATTTATTTTTATTTTTGCCAATTCAACAAAACATGTAAGGGCAGCACCCTGTTTCCCCTTCTTAAACTGCAGCTCAAGGCTGTACTTACTCTATGTATTGTGAAGTTATTTTTCTTCAGGAAATGTGGGGCTGGGTACAGTTGTCAATATTACAGTGAAAGTTTCCACTTTATTATTTTCCAAAATAGCACTTTGATGCATTGAACACAGTAACTACATGGCTCCTATCAGTTATATTGCTTGCGTGATGACATACAGTTTCTTCTGATTACCAGGCCATCATGATTAAAGCTGATTTGGGATCTACTTCCCATAGAGAGAGAGATTATCATAGCTCCATCATCCATAGGAAATACATTTCTAAAGACAGATTATTTGCTACAAATCTTTGGATTACAAAGCTCACCTATTATTAAAGGGAAGTCCCTATGACCAGAACTTCATGAGAAGCAATTTTACTGCTGCCACTTTTCCCTTTTGTAGCATCTCTGAGTTGAGTTAATCTGAACACATATTAGTCTGAATAACTGCAGCAATATGTCATTACTATTGTCTCCCCCCTCGTGGTTCCCCTAGGGTTATCCTAGATGTGGCAATCTAACAGTGAGCAATTTGTCTCTCCCTTCCCCATCTGTCAGGTCGGTACAGCAAGTATCTGTTGACAAGGAAAGGTCAGCCACATTGCGTAATGTACTGTAATTGTCAAGAGACTGAGATCTATTGCCCACATAGTTTCAAACAGAACATGAAATGAATATCAGCATGAACCTATGAATACTTTAGAAAACTGTATGCTTCAAAACACAGGATAACACCTGATAAATATCTAATCCAGCCTAGCAAGCAAACTAAGCATAATATTCAAGTTCATTTGCAAATGAGGCACACCTTCGTCACAACAATACACCTTGTTAAGGCATAGCACTGATCTCTCAGTCCGTCTGTGGAGAAGTATGTTTTCTGTGGCGCCGTGCAACTGCATTCATAACGGTAGTGTCCTCCTGTATTCTTCGTTGTGCGCGCTCTCCGCAGGGACGGGTTATGATGCAACCGCAAGCGTCGCACGCGCTCGCACACGCCCGCGCTGGAGCTGTCAGGGGATAGGGAGAAGTAACTGTGGCTGCGCGACTGCAGTAAACCAAACGCACCCGCCCCCTATTAACCTTCAAGTTGTAACACACATTCAGTCTTCTCGTAGCATTGTTAACCTCGCGCTCTAAACTGTTATTGGTGTGCGAACGTGTGTATTAAGGAAATCGAAAATCTCCCTGTTTCTGCATCGCAGTTAAAGTACACAGTAGGAGCAGTGAGGTACGCACAGAGGTGAAACTGCTGATGTGGGGACGAGTGCTACAGTGTCATCATCTTTCAAGGTAAGTCTGTTTTGCTGTTTTACTTGGTATTGCGGAGTTTTTTTGATCGAACCAAAATGCTTTCTTTAAAACAAAACATACAACCTCAAACGAATACTGGTAAAGTAAAATAAATAATGATTCATGCATAATTGTATGTCATATGCATTGTGTTTGCAATATTTTGGGGAAAAGCACAGCCTTATTGTTTCCATTTAAAGCGTAATAGTGTGCATTTTTAATTGTTAGTAATGATTAATTATTCATTTTGGATTGAAAAAAGGATTGTACAACAGTTAAAATATTTATAAAACTATTCAGATGAAAATTAGAATCAGAAGGGAAAAAAATGCATCCAAAAGAAACCATATATCAAATTGTGAAAACACTAGTTAAAGCATTAAGTAGGATAGCCAAGGAAGCATAACAGTGCTTAGACAGCGCATATAGTGAGCTTCATAACTTTTGGAACAAAGACATTTTAGAGCTCAATAAGTTTTTGGCCAGATGGCTATACAGGTGTTTCTGTTTATTCAGGTGTGTTCAATTGCTTCATTAGTGCAGGTATAAGAGAGCTTTCAGTGTCTAGTCTTGATTCTAGGCTTTGGGTTGCCTTTGGAGTCTATTATAGCTGTTTGTCAGTATAAGGACCAGAGTTGTGAAAATGAAGGTCAAGGAAGCCATTATGAGGCAAAGAAATAAGAAAACCCTTGGCTTACTAAACCTTAGGCTTACCAAATCAACCATTTGGAACATCATTAAGAAGAAAGAGAGCACTGGTGAGCTCAGTAATCACTAAGATCCTGGTAGGCTAAGACCTCTACATTTGATGACTAATGCTCACCATGGTGAAGAAAAAACCCTGAACACTTATCCAGCAGATCAGAAACATTCTTAAAGAGGCAGGCTGTCTGAAGAAAACTTCACAAACAGGAGTACAGTGACTTCATTGCAAGATGAAAACCACTAGTTAACCACAAAAACTGGTAGGTCATAGTTTGCCTAGTCTGGAGGCCAAACGTATCTACCCAAAATCCAAGCCCCTCTCAACCCTTTTTAACCACGTGTGAATTGTTTGATTACACATCTAAAATTGTGGAGTACAGAGCCAAATGTAGAAAAAATACATCTTTGTCCCAAACTACATGGAGCTCGCAGTATATTACCATTATGGAATCAGGAGTATACATTAATTCATCCATTTATTAATCTATTCATTCCTTAATCGTGCAATGTATTCATTTGACAATACAAGCTCTAGTTAGCTCTTGTCAGGGACATTACATTACAGGCATTGAGCAACTTACACAACTTTTACATAGCATTTTACATTGTATCCATTTTATACAGCTGGATATATACTGAAGCAATTTCGGTTAAGTACCTTGCTCAAGGGTACAACGGCAGTGCCCTACCCGGGAATCGAACCTGCGACCTTTCGGTTACAAGCCCAGTTCCTTACCCACTGTGCTACACTCCGTCTTACAAAAGTCTAACTGCAGACTTTAATGCCATAATTTGCCCACCTGCCCCCACACCCCCTCCCAGGTATCCGAGGGAAACCCCTCAGCAGCTCTGATACCGGCTGTGAACTGGCTGTGTGGGTGTGTGCAGCTGGCTGTCCCTCTCTCATTGGTGCCTGACTGTTATATAAGCCTGTGCCTGTCCTGATCAATAAGCAACTCTGAGACAGAGGGAAAAGAGTGACTCTTATTGATTCCACAGGAGTAAAGCTTGTTAGACAGCCTTGCAGTGAGCCACCAGAGGTGTGTGTGTGGCCTTTCCTGTGCTCTGGGGCCCGTGAGAGTGCCCTGGAGACGGAAGATGTCCCCGTCTCCTTTCCCTCTGCTCTTTTATAGAGCCATGCTCTCTGAACTGGTTATGTTAGAATCAGAAGAAAGAACTATTATCATTATCATTATTATCATCCATCGATCCACATCTATACTTGCTTATTCCTGGTCAGGGTCGCTGGAGGTGCGGGACCCTATCCCAGCATGCATTGGGCGAGAGGCAGGAATCCACGCTTGACATTTCACCAGTCCATCACAGGGCACATATTATTGTTATTATTATTATTGCACTGTATGCCTTTAATGGATCTCACAGTATGTTACAGTGAGAGATGATACCCTTCAACTAACATTTTGAAAGTGTTTACATCATCAGAGCTGGGTAGGCAAGAGAATTCCTTCAGTGCTGATGCAAATTGGAATTACAACACCTTTGCAAAATGGAAGATGTATCTCATTACCTGTGAAGGGAAAGTGGGAGTATCATTTTCACTTCACATAGACTCACTTTAGACCATTTAGCTGTCCCAACAAAAAGCTATCTTCACTTTTGTACTTTGCACTGGATAAGAGCATCTGCAAAGTGACTGCAATGTAATGTCAGGCCATGTAATGTAACAAGTGATGGTACTATGACACTGCCGATTGCCATGGCAATGAGAGGACACGGTCAGTGTGATTGCAGCTAATAGCAATAACAGCCCAGGCACACACCTTTTGTCCTTCTCTGTCTGTCACGTCATATCTTGAATAAGAAACGTTTAATTGTTCAATTCTTCAGGCACAAGCAGCTAATTCCCCCTGACTGAACAAGAGGATTTGCATTCAGCTCCATTATCTCGCCTGACTGAGCTGTTCAAATTCATTAAGAGGTCTCTAATTAAAAGGGAGACTCCTGAATTTAAGCTTTTTTCATCTCTGCCTTCTCAGAGGCTACATATAGGGAACACAACATTCTACCAAAGGTTGTCCTTTTTGCTCTGAGACTCCATTTGTTTTTGGTGCCTGCTCAAGTGTAAAAACTTTCATTATGCACAAAATGGGTAGAGCAGGGGACCATTTTCCAGCTACGCCATTTTGTAAAGAAAAGCCAATTTGTTCAAGAAATGACTGATGAGCTAAGATTTCAGAAATAGTGTGTATTCATTCATTGGCTCAGTCACGGAAGGTTGAAGATTCAAACCCCATATGTGGCATTTCGAGGCTATTGTATTCATTTGAAATGAACACACGTGTAGGACTGACTTAATAGAACACCAATGTTTAATCAAATGACCAATGCACTAACCTAACAAAATATTAGGCCTGGTGTAACAACTCACATTTGCCAAGCAAGTTTGATACTGTATGTATGTGATAGATTGGAATGAGTCTTTTGTATGCTTCCATTGTGGGTGATTATATATCTGGTATTGACTATCGAAAGTCTGTTGCCGTTTGGGAGTAGCAGGCACATGACTCTTGGCATTTATTGAGCAAGCACTGCCAAAGTTAAGATCACTGAAGTCCAAGCCAGAGTAACTGGATTTGAGATGAATGGAAGATCGGTCATGTATTCTTGGTCCCTAGAAAGATATGTCAATGCAAAAAAGAAGAATGAAAGTGCAAGATCAAGGTGTCTGTCGTAATTCTGCTATGAGACAACATTAAGCGCCTGGGATATAAAAGGAAAGCATGCTGCATCACAAATAATCACAATGTAGAAGTTTTGTGTGAAAGCTGGGGCAAGGCTCCCAAAGCAGTTATTTTCAAACAGTACCCACCATTTATAGGTACAATACTGTCAGTGCCCATTGTGAATAATTGTTTTATGGATGGAAATAACCCATACGAGAAGAAGCAATTCTTTAGTCAATTCTGCAGAGCTTATTTTAGTGGCAAAATCTTTGCACGTACATTTTGCATAAATATTTGTGATTAATTAATATAGGCCTACTTGTTTCCCCCCCACTTCATGCACATTTCTGTGTATTTGACAAACGTTTCTTTCTGTTAGAACGTTCCTGCTAGGACAATTAAAAATGTATTTATTTATTTTTAAAACAACGTTCGCGTTTTAACTGTATCTGCTTATGGAAGCGGTTGTTTGCCCTGAATACGCCGCTATACTGCGCACCATTTGCCGGTTTGTCAACTCAAACACATTCGCTACAGTACATCTGTTCACCACAATATACAACAAATCACTTAAACAAACACATCTGGTTTCAAACATGATATTGATTTATTTTAGCATACCACGTTCAATAAACGCAATGTTAGAAGTTGCTACTAACCATTGTTCATTCCGTTTGTTCTATTTTCAAACGGGAATGATGTCATCCGAATGTCATGATTCTGTGCAATTTAATTGGAAGCGCTGGACAAGAAGAATTGCCTATTTTAGCCGGGGGGACCATAAAGTTCATTCGTAATATTTTCTCATACCCAATTAGATATGTGATTATTCGATATAAAGTAGCAACGGATAATATATGTATAATGATTTCTATATGTAAAAATATATGCTGTCATTTCTTCTGAGATAATTGAATATTGTATGGATGTGTATATAAGCAGGTAATTTTGCTCTCAGTAGCGACTGGGAGTAAGTGGGTGTGATTTGTTGAGTGTAATTGAATGAGTATAATTGATGTGCTAATTCTTTTGTTTTGTATATATATGTAAATGTTTATATAATATTTGGGGGAACTTTTGTAAATAAAATACCCCACTTGGGTTGCACAAATTTGGGTCTCAGCTCCAAAGTTCATTGAAAAATCCGCCGACCGACCATCCTTGTAACAATCACACTTGTTTTACATTATAAAGATAATTTTACATTAAAAATGTTAAATTAGGCAACATTTTAAAAAATCAAACGTTACAGGCCAACAAAGACAAAACCAGCTACCTGTGTTAATTTGCTGGCCAGGCTACTTTAATTTTAAGATTTACAGTTGTCTTTGTTTAGAGTAGCTATATAGCTTCAGGGTCCTCTGTGTTTTATTTAGTGTTAGAATGGATACCTCTGGGATATCATTTTTCTCATATTATGGGTTAGGCTGATCGCTCACGGCTTTTCACTCAAACCATTTAAGAAATTAGGTTAACTTCTGTTCTGTTTGCGAAGTAAACAAAGAACACATCGATTAATTGCCCCAGGAATTGACGCTGTGCTGTATCGTATGAAGTAAAAAGCCCTTGTCTGCCCAGCCCATTGTCAAAACAAACCGTTTCAACGTGTTTCACGTCTATAGCCTATCTGCAATGGGACCCTACAGCGTAGTTCGTGTAATACAGAATAATATTTTTATTCAATCGGGACAGCAGAGAAAGGGTGTATTAGAGGAGCGGAGTGGGGGGAGCGAGAGCTGCAACAGGTGGGGTTTGATAGCAGTGAGCAGAGTAGCCTAGTGCTTTACCTGCGCAGTTGATCAGTGAGAGCTGCTACCGTATATCTCACAGCAACAGCGCAGCACTGCGGCTGGACATCGCGTGAAGATTCAGGGAGATTGGAGCTCAGAAAGAAAACGAATCGCACGAATTTGCACGAGTAAGTGGAACACCCGCCGGTTACCCCTGATGTTCAATAAACGTTTATCATCTTTGTAATGCCTTTAGAGTCTTTAAAACATAGGCTATACCAACATTAGCGTATCTTCTCCGTATGCACACTTATTTATAAATAATATAGAATTGTAAAGCGTAAAATCTTCATATGTTTACATATCCATATTGGATTATTGACATTACAAACCATTTGCAGCGCTTTGTCATGTCCCTGTCTGTGACGTTAGATTTGTACGCTACAGCTAGCAGTTATATGCTTCATCCTGAAATGTAGGCTGTGGGGAAACTGCTTTTGGAGACAGCGAGAATTTTGAAGAAAGAAAAAACGTGTCGTTGCATTTCCCCTAGTCAATGCGGTATATCAACGGCTGTGGTCTGCGAAAATTGCTCTATTGCCGGTTATGTTACAGCTTAAGGTTTATCCCTAAAAAAATACGAATGGCCAACCCGGGGCATGCTACTATAGTAGTTCATTTTAAATACGACTTTTACTGAAGGAACTTCACATCACAGAATTTCGGCTACAGAAGTTAATTTGTTCCAGTGGTTAAAGACAACGGGACAAATGAGCAGAAAACTAAAACATGAATTCATAAAGGAATATTTTGAAAATAATTTCAAAAACAGGCTAATAGGAGTGTCAGAATTCTGGTGGCACTGATATTAAAAATAAGACATCAGCAAAGATATTAGTCATTCAGAAGGAAATGTTTCTGAATTTATCAACCATCGTCACCAGTGCCTTTGGTTAAGTTTTGTTCAATCCATTTGGTTTAGTATTTTTCTTATCGGTTGTTCTTATGGGGTTCAGTAAAACTCACGTCACTCCATTCCCGTTGCTCAAAGAGACTGTCGTTTTTTGTTATACGGGCACTCTTGAGTTTATAGCATGTAAGCTATATTATTATGGTAACGCTAAATAGTCAGAACAGCAAATACGATATGGGTCATATTTATATGGAACAATTGTTGTGCACGTGTCAATGGTACGATTGAAAAACGTTCCGCAGCAAGAAGCGAGTAAAACGTATGCATATTGCATTATATAATGATGTGAGCTGCAGATTCAAGCATTTTATGCTTGAAGTGGAAACACTCTACCTAAACTCTCAGAGCTGGTATTGTGTATTCTCAGTTAAAATATGTTTTCTAAAACATCAGTGTGAAATGGAAATAGTTCTAATTGTGACAATATATTTGTTTAAAAGCTAAACATAGAAAAATATTATATTGTCATTTTCAAAGAACAATTTGCTGCTGTTATTGAGTAGTTGCATTAAATATGTATTTCCAAAATATGAATTAGAATTTGTGTTCACAACTCTTATTAGTTTCATCCTGTGGATACAGTGAACAGGGCAAGGCTGTGTTAATAAGCTTGAAGGGTCTTGCCTTAGTGTGACAACATATAGAGGAAAAGCACATGATGTAGCCGGCAGCAAGTGTGTGGAATCAACTGCTTTCCTCGAGAGCTGGGGCTTATCAGTGTGGCTGGTCATTTATTCTTGAACGTGGTGCGATGAAGGAGAATGAATGAACAAAAGCGGTCTGCCACCACAATGACCTATTGTTCTGCCATTGTTTATTTCCCATTTTTTTAAAAATCCCTTTGTATTCTGTCCATGGTCAGCAGTCTCAGCTGAATGGGGGATTTGATACTGGGTCTTCTGAGGCCTTGGTTGAGCAGACCTGCTGTTTAAAAGACAGTTGTGCAGGGGGCTGTGAAGAAGGAAGTTGGGTCAGTTGAGCAGATACCTGGATGTGGTGGAGTGTGCTGTGCTGTCTAGCTCTGTCTCTGTTAAAGTGCTGTTTGTTGCCACCATGGAGATGACCTGTGACTAGGGTGTATAAAACATCACCAGGTCTGATAGGATGAAGACATCTCTGAAATACTTTCCTGACAATGTTTATTGTTTTATTGCCAGGCAGTTTGAACCTTTGTTGACATTTTAACCCCAATTACTCCTGTAATTACTTGCAGCTGAAGTCATCGTTTTCAACTATGAACTATTTCTTCATCTCAGCAACAGCAAGTGAATTATGTAACCCTTAACTAGCCTAACACTGTAAAAACATCACCTTTTACATTGCGCTAATTTCACCAAAACATTTATCATATTATTTACTATGGGTTTTCGACAGCTGTTTTGTATTTATTTTTTATATTCTTTTATTTTAAAATGTGAATGTATTTATTATATTTTATTCTACTCTATTATGTTGTACTAGAGTAATTGCAGTCTCATTGTTTTGTATATGGTGTATAGCCATTGAGTTTGCAGTGTGATTTCTGCCCAGTGCTGAATATACAGAACCTTCTCCATTATTGTTGGAATGTGCTTAGACTGAGCCTCATTGTAGCACTGTTATTAGATCAGTATTGCAGTATACAGATCCTTCAGCCACAGTGATACATTCTACTGATGAAACAGGGACCTGCAAGAGAGACCACCAGAAAATAAGTGTTTGTGATGCTATTGTTTTTCTTGCTTGTAATTAAGGTGTCACTCTGTCAGGTCCTGGTCTTCAGCCAGTCAGGGGGTTTTGCTGATACTGAAACAGTCAGGTGTGATACATGTATCATAATGTTTACCCTTTTGAAGGGGGCTACCTGTAGTTATACATTTGTTATCCAAAGGTGCAGATACTCAAGTGGCTAATCTACAGGTTATAGAATATTATCGGTTCTTACCTGGATTTTGGTGGTGGTTGGGTATTAAGGCATTACTTTGATCCAGAGTTAAAGGAATAAATGAATTGTGTGTATTATTGCACTTACAATGATAAATTATTTGGTTAAGCTAAGCAAAGGGTGGAAGTAAAGTAGAAGTGAATGGGAAAATGTGTTGTGAATTAATTTGACAGCAGGGTATAAGGGTGTTAGTAGGCACCCCAGTCCTGGAATATCATTCAGCATGTTCAGATGCTCTATTTTAAAGTGAACTCTAAAGGCACTTGTGCTGTAAGCCTTGCCATTTTCGATAACTCTTTGAGACTACAGTATTGGTGCAGTTGTCCTCGCTTACATGCAAATTCTTTGGTTTGCATTTTTGTTGTGCTTTGTTTTGAAGCGAAAGCAGAGCTCGACTGTAGTTTTATGTGGCCTGGTTCTCTGATGTGAGCCAGCAGATAGTTTAATACTGCCAATTTTGCCATTCTTGAGTTTTAATGTACCTTCATTGTTTTAACTAAGTCTACTTTTCTTTCACTCTTTTTTTGTTTTACCTACGGTTTTTCCAGTGTATTTTATATATTTGGCCTTTTCATCTTTGGTTTCTTGTGTACCATTTTCGCATAAAATCCGACCAGGCTGTTTTTTGCAAGGTTTTTTTCGGTACATGTCTTTATCAGCAAAAAAAAAGATTTGACCAGTGTTAAAACTGGACACTGGCACCGAAACAAGAAAATAGCAATATTAGAGTGAGTCCTACAAAGGGTGGAGCTATCATGTACTCTTTGTGACTCCCTGGTTTGAACTAACCACATTGCATTTCAGAGGAGAGTAATATTATTGGTACACATTTAATCAACATTGGCTGTTACCCATTGTTACCCATTTTGAGGTAACTGTTTCACAAGCCTCATGTTTGCATCACTAAATAAAGCTTTTGCTGGCCTTCTTGTCTGGCTGTCTGCAGTGTTGCTAAATAATTTACTTATTTTCTACATCATTGTTGCACAATCACCACAAAATTGTTTTTAAACTCAACAATTCTGAGTCTTTTACTGCGGGCCTCATCTGGAGTTGATATATAATTGGTTAACCTTGGCTGAGGACATCCTGTGATTGGCTTGCAAAAAAATTGGTCAGAGGTGACTCTGTGGTAGCTCTTACCTGGGGAAACACTTTAGCCCTGCACCCATGCCTATTTCTTGTCACATATATATCTTATTAGGAGTTACAAAGTCGCATCTGAGTTCTTGATTGATTCTTGCCACAGATAAGTCAACCAAAATGGGACGAAACTTAAGTTTAAGTTTTAAAACCTGCATACAGCAGTTCCGTGTAAGAGTGAGACTTTCTTGTAAGAAAGAAACTGGAATAGAGCATAAAAGCTGCCAGCTCTGTCTGAGCTTTTCATTAATCATTTTATCAGTACCAACAGTTTCATTTTTATATTTTCATTCGCAGTATTACTCTTATGGTTGAATGACTATGTTTTTCATACTCACCCCAGACAGTTCAGTGCAACCGCAAAAGAACATTTTACCTCACATTTTCCATTGTAATTTTCAGTAGATTAAAGATGGAATAAGTATGTAAACTGTGCACTATTTGGAATGTGAGCACATGTTTTCACATGTTCTGATGCATTTTAATCACAGCTCAGGCAAGATGGAATCTCATTAGATGGTAAATAAAGAGAGAAAGAGATTTTGATTGTGCTTGTCTTATTGATCTTGGTGGAAGGACAGCCAAGTGATTCACTACAGGAGGAGGTGGATAGGACAATGGGCTCTGAATACCAATCTGGGCTTACATCATATAGGACTGCAGGGTCACTCTGCCAAGGACAGAAGTCACCATGACAACAGTTAGCGGGCAGGGACAGTATACCCATCAGAACTCCATGTTGGACACACAAATAGGTGCTTGGAGTGATTGTGGTGGGGCACAGGATGTTTTAGCATAGTGGTAAAGGCTGGCAGGTCCTCCACTTAGACTAAAAGCAGGCAATATGCTGCAAGCACTGGCATGCATCTAAAATGTTTAAGATCCTTGACTGTGACTGAGAAATGGGGGAAAGTGAACAGGGATTTCCGTCTCTGTCCTTCCCTGTCTTTCTGAGCCCTTTGTTATGCTCCACTCCGGGCAGCCATCTGGTTTCTGGTTTATTATAGAGGTCATTTATTGTTTTTGTGTTTGGTTTGCCGGTTGTTTGCGTCACTGCGCCCTGCACCTTCTTGCCCAATGTACCCATGTGTCTGCACACCTGACTGCAACACGACTGAATGACGGAGGAGGGACTCCTATTTTTACCGTAATCCCTTGCCTTAATGCCCTGTGAAAGGCTTAGCTCCCCACAGGAAGCAGTGAGAGACTCCTGCAAGCTCATACTCTCAGACGTCAACAGGTTTCAGGTCTGTTGTTTTGATTGTGTCAGACACTTTACCCTGGCCCACTTGAGCTGTCATATATCAACCCAGACACGCTCTCCCCATGTGTGCCCAAACATATGCATACTACACATGTTACACATAAAGAGTCTCTGTGGCTAGGCAATAGAAGAGCCATACCTACAGCATGCTATTTCCCCACAAAATAGATATGTAACCTACGTAGTAACATGGAATGAAAATATGATCAAATGAAAGGCCACGGTACCTGCTGTACATTTGAAAAGCATGACATCATGAATTCATTGCTTTTCCCGTTGTAGTGCTAAAACTGGGTGGTATCTGGGCTTGTTGTCTTTCGCAGTATAAAGTTCTCATTTGGAGGTGGGGTAATGAATTATGGTTTTATTCTCTTTAGCGCAGGCTACCTGTTGATGTCCCCGACAGCTGCTTCACATTGTATCACCTTACGCTCTGCTTGAAGGGGCACGCTGCCCTTCTGGGGTCCTCAGTGTGGAAATCCACAGTTTCACTCATTTATAGAATAGATGTTATTGTTTCCAAACTTCTCCTGTCCTCGGTAATGAAAGGGGGCTTCGTTTTACCTTTAATGCAAACCTAGACAAATGAGCCTGGAATTCCCTTCTCAGGTTTCTAACAAAAAAGTGGATGTTTTTTTTTTTCTCTTTTGCTGAGCTGATAATGTTTCCACCACCAGACATTGTAGCCAGCATCTGTGTTTGGTTTCTGTTTTTGAAGTTGATTCATGTAAATGAATCCAGTGATTATAGTATTTCACCCTGTGATTATAGTCTTTTGCTGTAATTTGCACTACGTTATTTAATTGTCTCATCACTCACTGGGGCGCTTACAATACAGCCCGCAAGCACCTCACTGTGTAGCACTTCCCATTTGGACTGTTTGGCACTGGAGCAATTAAGGCAAAGCTCCCTGTGCAATCCTCACAGCCAGAGTCCAGTACCTTAAGCCTCAAACATGACCTCTCTACACTTCAGTACTAATTATTGTCTTTCAATGATTACTCAAGATCTTCTATATCTTCACGTAGAAACGTTCATGTACACGTAAGTCCCACAATGAAAATATATAGATGCTTCTGTACACAAGCTTCTGTATGGACTGCTGGCACCAGGCTGGGGGCCTTTTACCTGTGTAAATAAGAAAAGGCCCAGGGTGGGGAGGGAGTGGTGTTGAATTACCCTCATTCCTATGATGAATGGGAGGTGCTTGTTGCACTGGGGCTGGTATCTGCAGAATAACAAACATGCCCCTGAGCAGTCCTGGCTGTGTTTAAGGAAAGGTAAGAACGCATGCTGAGTTCTGACGAGTTGTGTGTAGATATTAACCACTGAACACTACCCAAGGTAAACAGGGCAGTGGTGCATGTGGCTCATACCGAGGCCCAGAGAAAAGCTGCTTTTCTTTTGAAGTTATGATAGAACAATATTTAACTATCCTCAAGGAAAACCAAACTCACCTGCAGTGGTGCAGCTGTGCACATGTGTTTTTGGGGGTGTGGAGTGTGGAGTGGGGGGGGTGCGGTGATGGAATGTGCTCTCAGGTATCTGGAATAGGGGCGTTTGAGAAGGCTAGGTTTAGAATGCTCAAAAATGGATAAGGTGAAAAAAGGTGCCCTTGGGTGACTAATGGCCAAACCTCATTCTGTCACACACATGGGAGTTGTTGGTGGTGTTTTGCTGGTTGCTGGTTTAGGAATACTACAGAAACTCTCAGGGGTCCTATGAAAGTGGGTGTTCAACTTCAGGGAAAGACCAGTACTGAATGGGACCTTATAAAGTATACCCCACTTCATTCAACAGTTACATACGCGTTACCATACAGTGACAGATACTACTTTGTGTTGACTGTACTATAGGCTCACTGCTTACAATCCTTCAGTCAAACCTTTACGTATATCTCACCTCTTCAACCCTCCTTTGAATAAGCATTCTAAGATATGCATACAACAAACCAAATTTCCTATAATGGGACAACAAAGATAATTGATTGAGCAAACAAATCAAACTGTAAACTCAATACAGTATGCACTCTACCATAGAATTTTGTTTGTTTGGCTGCTCCAGTTGATAGTTGATAGTTGAGTGGCTGATACATTTATTCAACTCACAGTGCTTGTTTAATCACTAATAACTTCAGAATAAAAGTGGTCTTGGCCAAAAATGTAAGAATTGATTGAACTGTGTGATGAGCTCCTGTGTCCGCCCCTCTCTCAGCAGCTTTCCCTCAAAGCTGAGCGGATTGGGGACCCTGATCCTTTGCTCCCGCCTCCTCTCTTCTTCCGTCCTTCCTTCCGCCCCTCGTCCCGTGCGATGGCACGGAGCGAGTGATTGATGGGCCGCTCCCCCGCCTCCCTGTCCAAGCTGAAGCTGGGGAAGCTGAAGGTGGTGCGGCGGCAGCTGCTGCAACGCTATGAGCACCAGCCCTTCATCTCCTGCCTGGCGGGCTTCTACGGCTGCCAGTGGAAGCGCTACCAGAGGGCACGTGCCCAGCCGGGCGAGTGCTGCTGCAGCAAGGTCAGCTCCGTCTGCCTGCCCCCCACCCCCGCCACTGCCCTCCCTGTTACCCCTGCTCCAAAGCACTTGCACTACCCCGCCATTCCGTAGTGCCACTCGGGACCACTGTATTTATTGCTTTCGCCCCATCGCATGTCCTCTTACAGTACAGAGAATATGGAGCACATCACATACAGCAGTATACGCACATGCTCACTCCAACACATACTGAAAATAGTCCTCCACACACCCATGATTCCTCACAATTCCAGCCTCACATGCTCCAGCAGTACCTAAAGTCTTGTTGATCTATTAAAAACAGCTGATTTGGTCACTGTTTCTTTGCTGATTCGATTAAAAATGCGCTGGTCCTGTATTGATTTTAGTACCCCATTTGCTGACATTAAACACTTACCGTAATGGGAGAAGAAGCCTTTTCCACTCAAAAAAGCAGCGAGATTAGTTCTGCTAATTTTCTTCCATGTGACTGTGCTTTAAATTTACTTCAGGAAACTTTCCAACGTTTTTTGTACGTCTTGAAATTTGACATTTGATCTCTTGAAATGCATTATATAGTATTTTCACCTTATACTCTCTTCCTATAATCTCTCTTTCTGTTTTATCTCTTTCTGTCCTAACAGTTGGAATGTGGCAGTTTTGGGATCCTGATAGTGACATTTTGCCTTACCTTGGTGTTCCTGTACTTCTGGAGTGAGGCACAGAATGACTACAATGACTTTGACTGGTAGGTCTGACATGGACATGCACCGTGTCTGATCATAGCAGGACACCATTGGCCATGCCGCCCAGCCACTGATAAGGGACTCCCAGGCTTCTGTGTCCAACATTCTGATTGAGTTTCACAGATTTTTGTGAGGTGTGAGAAGATCTCTCGGTTGTGGCTCTTTCCTTCCAGGTTCAACTTCTGGAAAATGGGCTTCTGGTTCCCCTGGTCACTGGTCTTGCTGATTGTTGCTGCTGTGCTCTTCACCTACATCGCCATCTTGTTGGTAAGCAAAAGCTCCTGGTGTCTGCCAAGTTTATAGTTCCTCCCTTCATTCAGTCATTTATTAGAGCCTTTGGGCCAGTATGACCTCTCTGCTCAGTAAATTCTTTACTGCCTGGCAGTTGCTACTGTACCAGCCGAGAACCAGCATGCTGAAATAGCCTCTAGCCCTAACCCTAACCCCAGCCCTATACCTATACACTAAGCCTAACCGAAAAGTATTACTAACTTGGTTCCTAAAGAAGCTGCACAATTGTGTGATTCTTACATTTCACAGGTTCAATATTCATATGAGCCAAAACCAATGCTAGTTGATGATTAAACTGGTCAGAATTTTAATCATTTAACCCATACTACTTTAATACAATCAAGGATGTTTAAGGTGTGAGAATATAGCAGTAAAATTGATGATAAGATCCATAAGGTTTCAGTTTCACCATAGAATGACACATAAGAAAAAAATCCTCTCCACAACTGGTGGCAACCTGTATAAGCTGCTTCTTGTAGAATTTGACGCAATGGACGTGTGGATTTGCAGGTGTGTGCATTCATAAGTAATCACCTGTGGTCTTTAAGGGAGTGAAATGGGTTTTTTGCATGCATGTGCTGTGAGCAGTTTGTTATCTGTGCTGTCTGACGCGGTGGGTGTAATATTTGCAGGTGCTTGCAGTGTGTCTTCTCTCTGAGGGACAGAGGCTGTATTTACACTGGAGCCACAAGGTAACCCAGCTCCTTCCAGATCATTCCAGCCTGCTTCCCCCCTCCCCCTCTTGCCCTCTTTAGACCCATTCAGTGTCTAACGATTTTTTGTTAAATGTATTATCGTCATCATAGCAGGACTCACAATACCTTCATAAAATGGCGGTATAGTTTACAAAGCTTTTATTATTATTCAATGGACACATCCCTCATTATATTGTAATTTGAAGTGAATGAAAACACTATCACCTCATATAACAGAGTTTCGTGACACCAGGTTAAATCTGTTCCTTTCATAGATTGGGATCCTGGTGACATTGACCTTCTCCATTAGTGCCACTGCTGTGCTGTCTGAGCAGTGGAGCAAGGAGTGGAAAACGCTCCTTCTGTCTTTTCAGGTTGGTCATCTGCTGATAGCGGTGTGCCTTCATATAATTTACATTTTCTCTCTCATGCAGATCAGTGAAAAAAGTGAATTAATCAAGAACAAAGAGGGGGTTTGCTGCCAAAAGAGAAGGCTAAAGCTTGCAACAACAAAAAACAGTATTTTGTTGAAAAAATTATTAAAGAACAACGTATATTGTTTAAAGATACTTTCAGACTTTAGTGTTCTCTAATGTACCTTTTTTTAAAAATAAAAAACATTTTAAAAAAAATTGTTCTTTTGTCCTTTGCTGACTGGGTAGGTCACAGCACCATTCCTGCATGTGGGTGGAGTCTCGCTAATGACGCTCTTGTCCTGGCCAATAGCATTGCACTTCTTCCGCATGAATAAAAGAGGTAAGTGTACAGGTTTGAGAGCAGGGGCTAAATGGGATTTTAAAAAAGTTTGATTTTCAATAGCATGCTCGAGGGTGTCAGAAAGGCTGATCTAACCATTTCAAAGGCTTAGTTATGAAACCAGGCAGTGTTGACGCACAGCTCGACCTTCGTCACATTACTGAGTGAGTCCTCTCACGTTGCCATGGTCACCGCATTTACAGGAGCCGTGGTGACGGGAGAAACGTCTGATTCATGTCCGCGCTTTCAGGGATCCAACCCTCTCTAAGTTCAGAGTCAGAGGGTGAGAGAGCCAAGACAAAAGGATGTGGGATCAAGCAGCCCCTCCTGTCCACTCCCACACTGCTGCTACTGTGCCCGTCAAACACCTACATCCTCATTGTCGCATGCACTCTTTTCTCTTTTTCTTGTTTTGAAGGACAGTTTGGCCTCGAGTTCCACATTACAGAACTATTACCGGAAAGCTTCTTTCAACTTTATACACTGTTTCACTTCTACAGTTTTTCCTTTTTTTCCATCAGCTCTCTTTTCTCTGACCTTCATTCTGTTCCATAGTAAATCAAAGTAGAGACTAAAAGTTGAATATTTGTACCAGGCATTAACTATTTAATCTGATTGGCTGTGGTACAGTGGAACAATGACTGGTCATCCAGTTAACTATGCTATTTGTATAGAAGTGGCGTGATTGCTTAATTCATTTAGTGTTGTGTAAATAGTAGGCCGCATTTACAGGATTTTGTCATAATTAATGCCTGTCTTCAGTTTGTGTAATCCCGCCTTCTGTTTGGTTGAGAAATGTAATTTGGTTTTAAGCAGAACTCTTCACACTGTTTGATCCCTGAGAAAGCTGATATTGCCAGAGCAGAGCTTATTACATGTTGAATGCCCCCAATCACAAGCTGTGCTGTGGAAATGGTTGGCAGAGTGACACTGCCGTTAGCAATCTGGTTCTCGTCTGTAGAAAGTTGCAGGTTTAAATCTTTCTGTGGTTGACCCTGCTATAAAAGTGTCACAGGCTAACTCTGTATCTGGGCCTTCACCTCACCTGTATTTGTACACCTGTATCTAACATACTTCAAAGGCTGTGTCTGTGCATTAGTGAGGGATGTGGCTGCCATAGAGCTGCTCCTCATTGGCTGTGACTCTGTGTCATTGTCCACAGTGCGGCAGGTGGCTATCCTTGGGCTGTACCTGGCGATCCTCTTCACTCTGTACCTGGTGCCCCTGGGCATGTACTCCCCCTGTATCAAAGAGGAGGGCATGCTGGGACCTCCCCCTGCCCTCATTGGACACAGAGGAGCTCCCATGGTAGGTGTGATTAATACAATGGTGATTAATACATTATGGTTAGGCTCTGATCTTTACAGTAAATGAATGTGGACAGAGAAAATAACTTGTATTAGCAATTGCATGGTTAAAATGTCTATGCAACCATCAGAAAACCTTCCTACAATTCAGCACAAGAGAACATACCTCTAACCTTCACAGTGAAATGTCCAGTGTTAATTAAACTGTAACAGAGTTTATATGAATCCATCCATGTTTATTTTACACTGAACATTTTTTTTGTGTGCTCAATTTTTTCTGTTTTTTTTTTCTGTAGTCAAAAGCAGAATGTGTGGTGAGACTGCAGTTTGGTATAATTTTCTTAGGAGGTGCCAGGAGCAGATTTTTATTACACTGCTATTGTAGCTGTTGCTGTCCTGAACCTGTCGTGTTGTACAAGAGAACATCTTGACCTACTCCTGAGCAGCCAGTCTTTGGAGAGTGGCTGCCTGTGGTCTCAGAGGGGGTTCTGTGTTTGTGTGAAAACAGCTCGCTCCAGAAAACACACAGCTGTCCTTCGAGAAAGCCGTGGAGGCAGGAGGAGAAGGTCTGGAGACAGATGTGACAATCAGGTGAGGCGTCTTTCATTTTTTGTTCTTTTCTGCCTTTCTCTGCATTTTTAATTAATGGCCAATTTGCATAAAACATTACGCTGTGCCAGCGCAATTATGTAAATGCATCTCGACAAAAGTACAGCATGCAGAGAGGCCATTATTAATCAGTAGGCCTGCCAGTATTGAGATGGGCTTACACTCCTTATTTACCACATATACTTTAGGTTGGCATGGTTTCCACTGGGAAAGTTGGCTAGATTTGTTGTTGAGGGAGAAGCATTTTTGAAAGCTGGAAGCAAAGGAACTATTTCATTTTGTTGTGTTTAAGATGGCAGATTCCAATTCCAAAAATGTCCAGAAATGTTGCGAACATTGACTAAATGAAAGCAGCTCATTATTAGTGTTGTTTTCCTGGCACCAGGACGCACCTAGAGGGTCGGCCATTTTGTTTTAGTTTCTGTGGGTCGGTCTGGGTATTTTAACTGTATGTGTGACGTGAGCGTGGGCTTGCGGTGAGGTGCTGTATCAGCTGTCTTTGGATCCCACTGGATTGGATCTGAATCAGCCTGTTACAGCAAGGTCAAATTCAGCTGAGGATTTAGAGCACAACAATCTGTTTAGTCAGACCCTCAGAAATGACACCACAGCAAAAACAAATACATGAAGACAGATAAAGCAGATGGACATTATTTTTAATTTGGCACCAGCAAAATTTAGTATCTGTTTTCCAAGATACTATTGTAGACAGTAGTAAGCTATTCAAAATTTTGGCTTCAACTACACTTAATTTGTATTATTGTCATTCCTCTCCAGTTTTAATTAAATATAATATCGATCGTGTTATTGATATGTGTGTTGAAAGAAGCGGGTAGGGACTAGCATCCTTTAATTGTGCTGTGACTCTTGTTAAAGTGTGTGTGTGCACACCATGAGACAGCAGTGAGTCTGTTTACTGCCAGTATTAAAGGGGTCTCCATTCAGAAAGCTGCTCATGGGACGGTGGTCACATTTAAGATGGTTGAAGTGCCGACCTAAAAAAGATCAGACGTTAGTTCCCCCACTGGTCCCATTGTGGGGATTATGGGCAGTAATCCATTTAGCTGTCCTAGCGTGACTGCACAAGCCCATACGCTGCACATGGAAAACACTGCCTCCCAAACCACATTGCATGCCACCTCTTATATGTGGCCTCATCACATGACTCAGCATGATAAGGTGAACAGACATGCCGGGAAACTCTGTGACTCCAAAGTCCTGGCCAATTCCCATGTGGCCACAGGTTACTGTGTCTCTCAACTTGGAATTGTTCCTGAAATTGTTTGTTGGGTAGATTGGAGGTGAATTTGCCAGGTGTTCATGGTCTTAAGCAGACATAATTTAATAATTAAATAAATAATAAATAATTTAAAAGCCAGTCATAAAGCCTACAGGACTCTCACCCTTAATGCCAGTAATGGTATTTAGTAGTCCTGTATTTTTTAATGATATTCTGATATAATGTATCATTATAAAACCTGTGACCTATATAACCTATGCAACATTGTGTATCAATTGTCTCTGTGCTGTGATATGTTGTTGTGTCATCTCAGTTACGATGGGGTACCCTTCCTAATGCATGACAATACTTTGCGGAGGACGACCAACGTGCTCGAGGTGTTCCCCAACCGGACAGACACGCCGGCCTCCATGTTTACCTGGAGCGAGCTGGAAATGCTCAACGCCGGGGCCTGGTTCCTCTCGGTGAGTAGTCCACTCTGGATGTGCTCCTCAGCCGATGAGATCACAGAGTGCGCACCTCACATCTTTGTCTCAAGACATCCGTGTTTTCCCTTCACACAGAACAAAGTGAAGCCTTAGCCTCTGTTCTCTCTCCAGCCATAGCAGGGCATTTAACACCCGCCTCTGAGACCAGACACTTTAAGTAAATTAGTCATTGACAGATGGTCTGCTGGTGCAAACACAAGGTGACCTTTATTTTGTATCAAGAACCAAAGATTCATGTTGAGTTAAGAGACATAAAATGTGCTGTGAATTCACAATCGTGAAAAGCTGACTGATAACTGAATGACCTTCTTATATACTCTCCAAGTCCTTTATTCATGTTTTTGCTTCAGCTGTGTTCTTCTGTCCAATGATATTACAATCTATCTTTGTATTTCAAAATAGACCTGAGATGTTTGTGAAAACAAATACTGTAGTTTAACCACACTGTGAGCTCCCAGGGTATGAGTGCGATCTATGAAATTCATTGAGAGACATTAGGAGAAAAATCAATAGGGATTAAGAGATTTATGAAATCTATCAGTGTTGTTTCTTGTTTGCCTGGAGGTACCAAGCACCTGTTGAGTCTGGAAGCCTGGTTTAAAGTATGTGGAAGAGCCAGGAGCAGACTTAACATTGTCATCCTCATCCTCCTGTCCCTCAGTGCGACCCCTTCGGGACTGCTTCTTCACTGGACCCTGATGACCAGGTCAGGGCTCAGAACCAGACGGTCCCCAGGCTGAGGGACTTCCTGGACCTGGCTGCTCTGCACGGCAAGCTGGTGATCTTTGACCTGTACCGCCCACCCAGCGATCACCCTTACAGGGACACCTGGATCAACCGCACCCTGGAGGTCCTCTATAACGAGTCGTCCCTCAACTCCAGCCAGGTACAGCAGCTCGTATGTCTGCCCGATGGCTGGAGCATCCTCTGCAAGTGGACGAAATTCACCTTCAGTCAATAAAAATATATTAGCTAGTGTAGTAAAGTAGAAACTTTGATAGCAGGTGCCCATGTTTTTGTTTATGCGTGTCTGTGTGTAATTGCATGTGTGTGTGTGTGTGTTTGTGTGTGTCTGTGTGCGTGCATGTGTGTTTAACGAGTGTTGCTTTGACCCTGCAGATCTTGTGGTTACCCTCAGAGCAGAGGGACATGGTGCAGGAGATTGACCCTGCCCTGCAGCAGACCTCTGGAAGCAAAGCCTCTATTGAGGAGCTGCAGGAGAACCATATTGTCAGACTCAACCTCCACTACAGCTCCATGTCTCAGGAGCACATCAGGTACTGTACCTCCATACGGTCTATTCCCCATACTCCTCCATTACGGTAACATATAACAGCAGATCAGGTACTGCAACGTCAGGTGCGTCATTCATCACCACACCATGGTACATCGGTTCTTTATTTCTTTTTTGCATTAAACATCAAAAGTAAGGCATTTCCCCCTATCCAATCAGGACTTCATGATGTAATGCATTCAGCGAAACCGAAATCAACCCACTAATTTCTGTACCACGTGGTATCAGGAGAAAGAAAGTTAACTTTAAACGGCTTGCGTGCTCCTTATCAGTGTTATATTACGTAAGGCTGTGCGCAGATGGCTGAATGAGTTCCCTGAAGTGCCCTTGATAACACCCACGGCCTGTAGAGAGACGGACTTAGAGACAGAGGGAGGGAGGAGGAGGCTGACAGAGGGAGGAAGTGGGCGGGCTGAAGGCGGCAGGCTGTAACCAAGTACAGTGTGTACTGGGCAATGTAGAGATTTATCTGACACACAAAAACGTACAAACACACACACATACACACACGCACACACTAACACACGCACAGACTTACCAATTAACTGTCCGCTTTTGAGGATACGCAATGAACATGCACACACACACATGCACGCACACGTACGTACCCATACTCACACTGGTTTATGCACAGACGCACGGACACAGCCATGACATGACAGACATGCACACAAACACACGTGCTAAAACATACAAGCTCGTTTCGCCAATCACAGGGACAATGGCCCATAAAGAGGTCATTACTGAGTGAACAAACACCTCTGCAGTAGCAGCAGCAGGGATGTAATTACTTCCCCTGAGGGTTCCCATCAACCCTGAGCCTCAGGGTCTTCACTGCGTCGCTGTGCCGCGGGGAATCTTCTGAGAATGGAGCTGCCAGGTAGAAAGAGGAAAGATCAACAGTCCCTCTGGCTCTAGAATAGAACTAAACATTGTGTTCAGCTGGTCCCTAACACAATGGTTCAGGCTTTTGTGCCTGTCACCATGACACTGATGATCTGACGGCATAAACAATAAACAGTGTATACACCATTATATTTGTAAAGCAGCGGCTTTGTGCTTGTAGCTTTTAGTAGCTTTTTGCACTGAGCTGGAAACGATCTTCCCGGAGCATTAAGAGTCTCCTGAAATTGAGCCAGGCTGTGAAAATGTTTGAGTTGCATAGCTGCTCATTGATGAGTCTGCAGTTGGTTTTATTGGGAATCAATGTGGTCTCCCATCAAAGCTCCACATTGTGTATTTACCTTTTCAGTGAATTTCAAGTTTTTCCACTCACTTTCATTCAATAGCTTTGTGTTCATATTCATATTATTCATTCATTTCAGCAATGAGCTAACTTTTATTAACAAAAATTTTTTTTTTAATTTAATGCTGGCTTATATTGTTTATTCATTTCATCAACTAACAAACTTAAAGACAAAACGTTTTTTTAATGTAACAGTGGCTTACATCTATTACTTCAGGCTATAGACAAAGCCCCATATTGGTTAGATTAAATGTTTGTTTTGGACTGTCAGGTTGCCATTGATTGATGTGAGTTGCAGTTACCTCGAGCTTTTAGTCAGATGTGGCCTCTGATCCGTGTGTTGTGTGATGTGTTTAGCCGTTGACAGTTAGCTGTGTGTTGTATTTGTGTGTGTTTGCAGTAAGTACTCCTCCGGGAACATCAGCACTAACCTGTATGTGATCAGCCAGCCCTGGCTGTACTCTCTGGCCTGGTGTGCTGGGGCCCAGTCTGTCACCACCAATGCCCTGCATGTCCTCAAGAAGCTGCGCAGGCCGCTCTTCCTCATGGTGAGGCCCTGCATGCTGCTGTTGTTCTTCTTGTATTTCCTGTCCATGTATTATCATATCTTTGGTATCCAAATGCTTGTTTTTATGGTAGAGTTATACTGCTAGTCTGCTTCTGCCATTTTACATACAAATTTCCCTGTGGGATCAATAAAGTACAGTATCTATCTAGTTTTATTTGATAAATAGAGTCTTGCATTGTCTAGGATGGCACAATAAAGTTAAACTTATTTCCATAGTGGTCCTTGATGGTATCTGTCTACTGGCATGGTTCAGATTCCATCCAAGGCCATGAGGCTCATCCGTGCACCAAAGTGAATAAGTCATCCAGCAGCCCCCTACTGTCCGTCTTTAAAGTTCTTGAGAATTCAGGCATACCTTCTGTGTATTTTCCCAGTAATCGCCTGGAAGGTCTTGCATACCATTTATGTCATGGACTCACTTCAATTAATATTTTAATGCAGCATTTTAATATTTTAATATTTTATGCACTAGTTTGATCCTACTTATTGCCAAGTGAATTGTAAATTGTCAGTATGCCAGTTGTACCTGTTCCCTGTTTCACAAAGCAGGATCACAGAGTTACTTGGATAACTGCAAGTAAAACCTGGAACCCTCCAAAAATTATTATTATTTTTTTACATGGACTGTAAAAAGAGCTGTTCAGGATTTTGCTCAGCACAGTTATTCTGCTTCATGAAATACCCCCCTGGTTATGGTACAGTACTTAGTTATCCTAAATCTGCTGGAGTTTGGTGAAAAAAGTGGCAAATATTTTAAATAAATGTTTAAAAAGAGAGATGTTTAAAATTTAATTTTCAATATGTAGTTTGTAATCCCATAGATTTCAATAGTGTAATTTCATGAAATACATACCATTGGTAGCTGTGTACTTGGTCTTTGAGAATCCACTGGAATGATGAAAAACAAATTGTTGATTACATTTTTAAAAATTGGGATGTTGGCAATATACTTGCCAATTTAAAGCAGTAGTCCTATAAATCAGAGTTCCCACAGTAAAATTGAATATATAAAAAGTGAAAAATGCAGAAATTATAAAGATATCATGTTTTCATTCAGATGGATACAAATCCTGTTTATTTTACAACCATGGTGAAATGAAAGTTTTAGATTTTTGAACACTTTCATTATAATGTCCAATGGGTAAAATGCAAAATATGCAAAACATTCTGAAAATATCTTCTTTTCATTCAGATGGAATGGGAAATAATGTTTATTCAGTTACTACAGTGAAATAAATGAATTAAAATGTGTTTGAAGACATTTATTATGAGAAATCCGTTTCATTGGACAAACATCAAAATTAACACATTTTATTATGATATATTTTGATATTTTCTCAGTGTATTACATTTAAAATACAAATGCACTTCTTTGCATTGCTAGTGAGATGTAGCACTCTAGCCCAGCACTACTCAACACCAGGTCTTGCAGGTCAGTGTTTGCAGGTTACCACACCACCTGATTTCTCTAATTATTCTGCCTCCTTGGTTCAGGAAGTAAGCTCATTAGTGAAATCAGGCAGTGTGGTGCATTGCTGGCGCATGTACCTGCAGACACTGTGACCTGCAGGAACTGGAGTTGAGTAGCCCTGCTATATATATATATATATATATATATATATATATATGAATATTATTTCAGTGAAATATTTTTTTTTACAAATAAATGGTGTAAATAAATAAATTTCAAACAGTGGTGTTATATATTTGGATATTTTTTCAGTGAAATACTTCAACAAAAAAAAAACTTCAAACATTTCTTTTTTTGAATTGATGAGGTTTCAGTTGTTTTTCATAAAATAGATTGAGGTTTTAAGAGTTCTGATTAGGGTTAAGTTTGGGGTAGAGTTAGAGTTAGGAACATACTAAGTGCTAAGGCTGAGACAAGATTATGCTAAACACCCAAGGTGTTTAGGACCTTGGGTAATGGTTGTGACAAGGGTTAGTCTTGGACGATACAAAGTTTTTCATAAGTGGGTTGTACTGTAATACTATAGTCTTATATATTTGCACATTTTTTTGGTGAAATAATTTTTACAAAATTCGAAAACATGATTTAGTTTTTATGACTCAAATTAGGGTTAGGGTAAGGGCTTGGGCTAGGGTTAGGGTTCAGGTTAGGGTAATGAAAATGTTATGTCTGAGTGTTGAGGCAAATATACGGCTGTGTTCAGCAACTTAAAACAATAAGTGTGTTTAGGAGTTTGGGAAAGGGATAAGGCAAAGATTAATTATTGATTTTGGATGATCCAAATTTTTTTACCAGTGGGATGTAAGACTATAGTCTTATATATGCTGACATTTTCCAGTGTAATACATGTAATACATTTTTCAAAATAAGTTCACACATTTCTTTGTATTTCTTTTATTAGTTCCAGACATAGCTATATACATGTTCTTCAAGAATACACTGGTTTAAAAACCAGTGTATTCTTATGGTTTTTCAAATAATTCAAATAGCTTTTAAAATATTTTGTTGAGAAGCAGGATAATGATATTGTGTACACCAAGAGACATTGCAATGGTAGAGATATATTTTCTGATGGATCATCATAGTATGACTGCATGTCCAAGAGATTATAATTAGTCTTGTTCCATTAACAGAAATATCCTTTGAGCAGTTTTTGCAGTTGCTTTTGATCTCCATCTTTCTTTCTCATATACTATATATATTATCGCTCTCTCTATCCCTCTATAGTAGAAAGGTTGTGGTCGCTGAGTCTGCATATTGTTAATGTGTGCTGTTGTTTCTGTCTACCAGACTCCAGAGGAGTACAGCCTGATGTGGATCCTGACAGACGTGGTGTCCGTTGTGCTCATCGCCATCGTATTTGCGTTCCATTGGTGAGCGTCTTTACCTCGCTCTTTACCGTAAAACACAGGGTCATTTGGGGATTGGCCATTTTGCAGGGGATCGCTTTACGGCTGAAAAGCAACAACCTGGTTTCTGGGAAAATAATATTTAGCATTTATCCAGTTTATCATGTCCATTCAGACTCCTAGTTCTACACTGGCTTAAATACTGTGTAAATATGTCTGAATTTACATGGCACCCAAATCTGTTGGACCGGGAGGTTGAATATTGGGATTGGCTGATGCAAACAGTCTTGTCTTTAAAGGCACTTTGTTGGTCATTGATTAAGCTTTCGTGCTAACAGTATTGACTGAATCTGGTTCCAGGTGGCGAGAGAGAGGCCTGCCCTTCTGGTCAGGCAGCAGACAGACACACGAGAATGGAACCTACAGCAAGTTCAGAACTGGTGAGCACCCAAGCACAGCTGCGCAGACTGCTGTAGATTTTCCCTAGAGAATGCGCTTTGCTGAATGTGTTCAGCCGCTTCGCTGTGCTTATGTGTTCTTGCTTACTGTGTGCTAACCCTGCCATCATGCCTGATGCCAAACTGAGGTCTAAACTGTAACAGTGCATTAACAAAAAGCTAATAACAGAGCAGATATCACACAATGCTGATCCCTACAGTCAGTGTACAGTATGCTAATCCCAGTTACGTGATTGTTAAACATATGTAACTCTGGCTGAATGGGGCAGGCCTAGCACATCCATTAGGTGTGAATGTATGTGTGCATATTTGTATGCAGCAAACAACACTAGAATCAGAGAGCATGCAGTGATTGCAGAGCAATTTTCACATCCAAAAGGTCCTGGAATGGAACAATCAAAGCCACTGAATGAAGAAATCTGATGGTCCATCTGTAATGTTACTGCATTCCCAAAGTTGCCATCTGGTAAAAATGTGGTTTTTGTATCTCAGATCATTCTCGACCCGGGCAAATCCGACGGATTCCGTTCCTCTCTGAGGCACCAAGACGGGCTCTGGTTGCACTGCCCCTGGAGTCTTCCTTGTATTTGCATGCGCCACCTATGCAGGGCTACCCGTTGCTTGTGTTGTGACGCTCGCAGTGCCTGTTCCGCTCAACCTTGACCCCTTTACACTTGACCCCTGACTGTTGCACTTTTGTCCTTAGCAGAGCTGAGCGACGTGTGGTCCATCTCTGGGGTTACTGTTCGGGGAGAGGCCCGAAGCCTGCCCACCACTCCTAACCTGCCCACCATTTCAGAACAGCCGGAGCCGCTGGTCTGAGAGGGGGAAAGGAAGGCTATGGCTGCCTCTCCTATGTCCTTAAACCATCTGACTAATACTCCCCCCACCTGGCAACCCATAAACTCTCACTGCTTCCTGGCAGTGTATTTAACACAGACAAGTCCGGCTTTTGGCAAACCGTCCAGAGATTCACGCTGTGACATTATTTTTATATGTGAAGTAAGTTCCCTGCTGTGGTCATCTGCTGTTGTGAAGGGAAGTGAAAGAAACCGTTTCTGCAGTTATCTCATGTTTACTAATGATTCAGCCCCCCTCCTCCGCCCCAAATCAGCCAAGAGGGAAGGACAGAGCTGAGGATGACCCAGTTAAACCTGGACCCACTGGACCCCACCCAGTATCCATCAACACATCCTCCCCCTGAGGTGTGACGGTTCCAATCCACAGGATTCTCCGTGTCTGCAGAGCTTGGGGTTCAGTGTGGGAAGTAGTGGTGTCAAAATGGAGTCGCCTTACAGTCTCCTCTTCAAAGGCTGAACGGGACATTATTGACTTGAAAGAGGAATGTCATGATCTAATATTATAGATCTATTTATATTTTACATTCATGTAAAACATCCACAGCAGTGGCACTGGTAAAAAAAAATGTTATATTCTAAATGTGTTTCAGTGAGCACATGGGTGAGTGGTGTAATTTTGTGTGTGCGAGTGTGGTTTTATTACAGTAAGATTTTAGCTATGTTAATGATATTGCTATGTATGAATGTACCATAAAATGGATGGGTTGCATTGTACTCCCCAGCCTAGCCAAGCCTAGCATGAAATTAGAATAAAAGTGCTGCTTTTTCATGTTTAAAAAGGCTTAGAGAGGCACAGAGAGAAACAACCAGTCTGCTGAAAAGTTCTTCATAATGAAGGGAGAGTAATAAGCCTGAAAAAGGATGAAGCTCTCATGTGCAATCAGACGTTTCGAGTTATATGAATTTCTGCAACTTTTTTTTGCAGTTTTCCAAATGTGAATGGGCACTACTTATTTTCATTACACATGAAAATAACATTAATTGACTTTGTAAAAAAAAAAAAAAACGCATGAAAGTTTCAATGATTTGACTGCCTACTATTCTGGAGCTGAAATGATGGTTTCACGTTTTCCTGACTAAAAAGTGCAAAAAGTAATTTCAGTGGAAACACCTGGCTTAGCTGGTGCTCAGCACAAATGTACTGTTTTTAGCACTCATGGATGAGAAAATATAATTCTAATATAAACACAGCATTTCGATTGGTTCATATGAGTTAGGACATGGAAGTTCCTGTCAGATTAGGACTGTTGAGGCCCCATTCTCCCACCACTTATTGGCTTTTCCTGGCATGTTGGTTTTTGTATTTCAGTAAGACCAAGCATATGTCCAAGCATGTATACTGCACAGACCTTTACATGCAACTGAACATTAATTTAAACCCTGATTTCCAAATAATTTCATTGTTTCATGTTTACAGATATGTATATAGTATATAATAAACCACAATCTTCAAGGCTCATGAAACAGCTAATTCTTTTCAAAAGAAGTAATCACCATGCATTTTCTGACAATTCTGTGATTTAAGAGGAGAAAGAAAACAAAAACCCTACAAATTCAACCAAAAATACTGACCCTTCTGCTAAGGAAATTAAGGTACTGGCTGACGGTGAAATAAACAGAAACTTGACATTCTCCTTGGCAGTGTCCCACACTGCCCCATATGTATGACCATCAAGTCAAATTGAACTGGACTGAAGCTCAGGTACTTCAGATGACTTGGTGGAACATTTCTTGCATTTATCTAAAAGAGAGAACAGTGATGTTTTATTCTGCTGCTCTTACCTGTGAAATGCAGGCGACTGTGAGAGATTGTGTGAGGTCCACGTGCTGTAGGCCCTGCAGACATTATTGTTACGAAAGGGCAATTATGTAGTTACCGTATGTTCTGGGTTATGAAATGAATAGAGTGGCACATTTATTTTTTATTTTTTTATGCTGTGTGGATGACTGCCATGATTTTATTTTATAGCAACCTCTCTGGACTGTAATATTAACAACCATCTCATATTAAAAATATAATTTTGGACAATTCTAGTTTTGTTTTTGTTCTTTTTGCAAGGAAACAAAGGAATGAGATAAGAAATATGGATTAATCTCTAAAATTGATAGTTTTATAAATGCACATTTTGTATACCTCATTATAAAATTCACAACGACAGGAATTCACAGCCATAAGAGCAGATTTAAAGACAATTTTATTTGTTCAGTTTTATAAAACAGCGGTTTTCCTTTCATAAGGGAAAACTTCATGATCTGCATACAGAGGTAACCATTCTCTCAGCTGTGAACACTTCAAATACAAAATACTTTTTTATGTGCATTCAGAATTAAAACAGTATTACAACATAGATACTGCCTGCATTAAATATATATGAACTGTTTTGTTTACTAGAGTAAACTAGACACACAACCTATGGGACACACATCTGAAACCATTACTTTTCACATGCTTTAGGACCATCCCCGTTTCAGTAATATTTGAATACTGAAATTTTGTACTTGTTCAGGTTAAACTAGCAGGATAAAGACTGCCCCTACTTACAGTAAGTTGTGTTAATGAAATAGCATACATGCCAGAATTTACAAGGACACAATACTCCAGTACCTCTTTGGTCAGTGTGCAGCAAGAGGTTCTGCAGTGTGATATCTCACTTGAGATGGATGCATGTCGTTGCGACTTCGATCTTTAACAAAAAATTGGTCAACATTTCATGCTGGGCGAAGATGAAACTCCAGCCATCTTTTGTTGGATCCTACCATAAATTAGGTGTTCTGTGCTATGCGATAAGGTTTAATTTTTAAAGAAGACCGATTTCTTCCTCTTCCTCAGAAAGAACATACGTTTATCATTTTACATGTTTGCAGTCAAAGGATACAAAGGCCATGAGTGAATTTAAGACAAGGTGTAACTGTACTTCTGCAATAGGACAACTACAGGATGACTGGGGGAAAAAATCTGACTTGCGCTCAGCGTCCAGTGAGTGCAATAACTATGACAATCTTATACTTTGCTGTTTCAGGCCAGTTTATTCCCAATGCTAACAATGCATCCCTCCTGGCCACTATGACCCAGACAGACATTTCATAAGGCTGTAAGTAACGGCGTTTCAGAGACTCCACATTTATTTCTATTTCTTTTTGTACTATTTCTTTTTTTCCTAGTTTTTCTAACAGCACCAAAATTGTTTGGGATTTTTGTCCTTCGCTCAAAGATGAACAGCACAGTGAAATAACTGCAGGACACATACACAATGCTTCAGCAAGCTGTTCTCCAAGTGAATGTGTCAGAGAATTTCTTAGTATCTAAACATAAAATATATAAACAGTGAACTCAGTTACACAAATGGGAAAAAGTATCACCTTAAGGCCTTCAAAAACAAGAAATGGAAAACCATAAAGGATATCAAATACAATAATAACAAAACCCATTCAGTTACAATATTGTAAACCCATGTGACAAAGCCATCATTACACAATATATTAATGCTTTTACTGTATTTCTAAATATCCGGTAAATATCTATATTTAGAGTAGCTAATCACACAGTGACAAGATTTA
This sequence comes from Anguilla rostrata, assembly GCF_018555375.3. Taxonomy (NCBI): domain Eukaryota; kingdom Metazoa; phylum Chordata; class Actinopteri; order Anguilliformes; family Anguillidae; genus Anguilla; species Anguilla rostrata. The sequence goes on from NC_057944.1 coordinate 20,498,878, forward strand.
ACATCCATGTTGGCCAGTACTCATGTGACCCTGAAAAGTAACTGCCCAAGGACAAGCCTCTGCAGTCTTAAGCCCTTGAAAATGTTTCAAGTACCATTCTTAAATTAGATACAACAGTTGAGTCTATGTGGACATAAATGTGTGTGGGAGGTGTGAGAAAGCACTTACATGGCTGCATGTATGGAATTGTCACTGTGGCTGATGAAAGCATCCTAGTCCTGTCCTGGGGGGGTCCTGGCTGGCTGCTCAGTGTAATGGGAGGGGGTTGGGTCAGGTGGCTGAGTTAGAGAGTGCCAGATGGGGCTCAGAGGTAGTCATCCTCACTCGAGGGGGATGAGAGGGAGGGCTCATCGACATCAAGCTCGGCGGAGCTGGTGGAGGGGCTGCGGCTCATCCTCCACAGGTGGGTGGAGAAGCTCCGCCCCCAGCTGCAGGGCTGGCCCATGGGGCGGAGCAAGCGGACCAGCTCTGCCGCCTCTCGCCAGTAATCAGTTCACTTGCTGATTCCTCGAGAGCTGCGCTGCTTGCTCATGGTGGTCAACATCTGACTGATGTAGGAGGTCAAAAGGTCATCCATCTTGTAGCCCTGGGAGCCAAAATGAAGTGTGTTGACAGGATTACATACAATTAATACTCATGTAGTTGATGTTCCATTCTACATCTTATCATTGCTCCATCTTTTCATCTGAAAATAAATATTTTCTTTAACTCTAGAGCTATAGGACAGTTTGCATTTCTGTTTCTGTGAATTTCTTTCTCACCAGTGAAGTCTCGCACAACAACTTGCTGCCGCGCACCAGGTTTCCGATGGTGATGTGAAAGTAGGTGTTGCCGCTGCTCCAGTTGGAAATCTTCGTGAAGGGATGTGTTGTTAAGATGTCCTGCAGAAAAGCAGATTGTGAGATTATAAACACCAGCAGAAACAAACCTGTCTTCACACATACAAACATTAGCACAGGTTGATAGAAGCATATATATATATATATATATATATATATATATATATATATATATATATATGTACCCTTCAATACACAACAGGAAAACATACATATTATTTTATTAGCAGACAGCCCTATGCACAGGGTCCCCCACAGTTTAAACAGCTGTGCTGGCAAAAATACATGCTAATGTTGAACTTAGTATTATACGCCATTACACAGGGGAACACACATTTTGATACGTAATCTGGGAAGGGGAACTCAGTTTGACACACCTTGTTCTTTGGGTCAATCAAACTAACACCATGCTTGTTGATGGCTATAAGCAGAATCTCCGGGAAGTTTGGCTCTGTGGTTTGCTGTGGAGAACATTTTCAGAGAAAATCAAAATGAGGTGAAATCACAGATCCGCACTCCCATGATGTGTGTTGACCTAGCCAATCTCCTGGGCCCAATTATGGTTGACTGAAACTCTTCATGAAGCTACAGATGTTAGAAACAAAACTGGGACAGCTAAAACTGCCAGGCCAGGAAACAAAATGGCTACACTGATCACTCCAAGTGAACTCAGAACTCAAAGATATTTCTATTAAAAGTATTTCTATTAATACTGTCCCACTGCTGTCAAAAATTTAATATAGGGTCACAGATTTACTTTTTTCAGTAGCCATTTATTGACGTGGAATCTGTATAAATTACGCATCACCAACAGTTAATATATTGTCTAGAAGAAAATAGGATTGATTACCTTTACTTCAAAAAAGGCAGATCCAAATGTTGCCCATTTGAAAATGATTTTTAAGAACATTAACTTGGCCTCCTCTCTAGACTTCCCTGCCTGCTTGTTGAAGTAGGCCACGACAGACTGGGAAAAGACCAAAGAAGCATTAAAACATGCATAGCAGTGTTGAACTTTCACCTGCAACACTTTCACCCGACATGACCTCTCATGATTCGTCTACCACAACCCCAAACTGACAGACACTATTGCACAAAACGTCCGTGTCCTTCTTAACTGTATATGAAGTTCTATATGAAAATACAGTCCAATGAAAAAAATGGGATATGCTTTAGAGACTTATAGTTCTGTCAACACTGACCCGTTTCCAGTCATCGGGCGAGAGCTGGCGGATCAGGTCCTGGGGCACGAGCTCCTTCAGCATCTTGGGAATGGTGGGAAAGTGGGACTTGTCGTCCTCAAACTTGACACGGTAAATAAGGGCCCCCAGCTGGAAGACCTCCTCACGGGAGCACTTGTGGTAGCCACGCAGGTACTTGGGCAGTTCCTAGCGAGTTTGGACAAAGGAGAGTGTCACTATCCATCTCTCACACAAAAATACACACAGACACACTAGTATATAGATAGATAGATAGATAGATAGATAGATAGATAGATAGATAGATAGATAGATAGATAGATAGATAGATAGATAGATAGATAGATAGAAATATAAGTTCTATGTAGATAAACTATCAATGCTCAATAAGGCCTCAGTGCTGTAAATTACCTGGCTATAAACACATGCGCAATATATGACATTGCTTTCACACTGTATTGAAGTTTAATTAAAGTAACAAATACAGTAATATTTGAATGGGAATTTAGCTCTGTCACAAATATTTTAAGCTGAAATAACTTCCAGAGAAGCTTGTTTAATTTGATATAGAAGTAATACTAAATGAATTACCTGGTAGTAATGGAATATGGAGTCAGCAAAAGAATCCTTCCCCGGTACAGTGTTAGTCCACAGCTTTTTCATGAAGAACACCTGGTACGTTAATGAAGGCACTATACCTGCACGGGAAAAGGCAACACCCGACATTTTTACATGGTGATGGGGCACTAAAAAAACACCAGGAGCATCTGTCACAAAACAAATGACATGCAAATCCAAACAAGATATGGCTCAAACCGCATGCAAATTCTTACCATCTTTTGCAGGTCTGGCTTTCTTGATCCAATCAGTCAGGTGCCTGACAAAGTCAAAGAAGAAGTCTCCCTCTGGTACACTAATCACCTGAAACACAGCGTCACAGCTTCGTCAGCTTCATTCATTAGTGTGTCAGTTTCATTAAAATCTTCCACCTTCATTTCATTCTCATTATTTTCCTCAGACTCATTTATTGTACATTGGCCCCTTTTAAAACCACATGGTAACTTGGCGCCTTTTCCATATGCAGTTGGCAAATTTAAAGGGGGCAGAACGAAGCAAAGATCGTCTTGGGATCAAATTAAACGAAAACATCCAATAGTTCATCAAATAATTCACTATTGGAAAATAAGGCTAAAGCCATTTAATGTAACACAAACACGTCTGTTGTTAATCAATTCTAAATGGCATTGATTTATTGGATAGGTTTAATCCCTGTAGCCTACTAGCAGTAACAATAACAGAACGAAAGGTCTGTTTCCCCAAGACATCTCATAAACTGATAAATGATAATAAAATGATAACTGAAGGAAAACTGACCCACCCACTCCTAGTGGAATAAAGCCAACTATGTACCACCACTGAACACTTTCACTGATATAGCCACTGGCTGGTTCAGACTTTACTTGTGACATCCAGGTTAACCTGCTGAACACAGCCGTAAACTTGCCTCGACCCTCAGACTTATCGTTTTCATAACCCTAACCCTAAGTTGAGCCCTAAAAAGTATTTGAAACCATAGGAACTTTTGAAAACATGTGATTACTAGGTTAAAATTGTGGAAAATCTAAGTCAAGACTGTGAATTCCATAGTACAAATGCTAAAAAATATATTTGAGGCCTTTAAAAAAAAATGTTTTCCCTGAAGAAATATGTATATATTCCATATCTTGTTATGGTCATAGGTACCTATACTAGTATATACAAAATTTTTGGCTCGTCCAAAATCAAAAAAGAACCAATGTCCCAACCTTTCTTTAACCTGCTGAACACAGCCGTAAACTTGCCTCGACCCTCAGACTTATCGTTTTCATAACCCTAACCCTAAGTTCAGCCCTAAAAAGTATTTGAAACCATAGGAACTTTTGAAAACAAGTGATTACTCATTTAAAATTGTGGAAAAACTAAGTCATGACTGTGAATTCCATAGTACAAATGCTAAAAAATATATTTGAGGCCTTAAAAAAAATGTTTTCCCTGAAGAAATATGTATATATTCCATATCTTGTTATGGTCATAGGTACCTATACTAGTATATAAAAATTTTTGGCTCGTCCAAAATCAAAAAAGAACCAATGTCCCAACCTTTCTTTAACCTGCTGAACACAGCCGTAAACTTGCCTCGACCCTCAGACTTATCGTTTTCATAACCCTAACCCTAAGTTGAGCCCTAAAAAGTATTTGAAACCATAGGAACTTTTGAAAACATGTGATTACTAGTTTAAAATTGTGGAAAAACTAAGTCAAGACTGTGAATTCCATAGTACAAATGCTAATAAATATATTTGAGGCCTTTAAAAAAAATGTTTTCCCTGAAGAAATATGTATATATTCCATATCTTGTTATGGTCATAGGTACCTATACTAGTATATACAACATTTTTGGCTTGTCCAAAATCAAAAAAGAACCAATGTCCTAACCTTTCTTTAACCTGCTGAACACAGCCGTAAACTTGCCTCGACCCTCAGACTTATCGTTTTCATAACCCTAACCCTAAGTTGAGCCCTAAAAAGTATTTGAAACCATAGGAACTTTTGAAAACATGTGATTACTAGTTTGAAATTGTGGAAAAACAAAGTCAAGATTGTGAATTCCATAGTACAAATGCTAAAAAATATATTTGAGGCCTTTAAAAAAAATGTTTTCCCTGAAGAAATATGTATATATTCCATATCTTGTTATGGTCATAGGTACCTATACTAGTATATACAAAATTTTTGGCTTGTCCAAAATCAAAAAAGAACCAATGTCCTAACCTTTCTTTAACCTGCTGAACACAGCCGTAAACTTGCCTCGACCCTCAGACTTATCGTTTTCATAACCCTAACCCTAAGTTGAGCCCTAAAAGTATTTGAAACCATAGGAACTTTTGAAAACAAGTGATTACTCATTTAAAATTGTGGAAAAACTAAGTCAAGACTGTGAATTCCATAGTACAAATGCTAAAAATATATTTGAGGCCTTTAAAAAAAATGTTTTCCCTGAAAAATATGTATATATTCCATATCTTGTTATGGTCATAGGAACCTATACTAGTATATACAAAATTTTTGGCTCATCCAAAATCAAAAAGAACCAATGTCCTAACCTTTCTTTAACCTGCTGAACACAGCCGTAAACTTGCCTCGACCCTCAGACTTATCGTTTTCATAACTCTAACCTAAGTTGAGCCCTAAAAGTATTGAAACCATAGGAACTTTTGAAAACAAGTGATTACTCATTTAAAATTGTGGAAAACTAAGTCAAGACTGTGAATTCCATAGTAAAATGCTAAAAAATATATTTGAGGCCTTTAAAAAAATGTTTTCCCTGAAAAATATGTATATATTCCATATCTTGTTATGGTCATAGTACCTATACTAGTATATACAAAATTTTTGGCTTGTCCAAAATCAAAAAAGAACCAATGTCCTAACCTTTCTTTAACCTGCTGAACACAGCCGTAAACTTGCCTCGACCCTCAGACTTATCGTTTTCATAACCCTAACCCTAAGTTGAGCCCTAAAAAGTATTTGAAACAATAGGAACTTTTGAAAACAAGTGATTACTCATTTAAAATCGTGGAAAAACTAAGCCAAGACTGTGAATTCCATAGTACAAATGCTAAAAAATATATTTGAGGCCTTTAAAAAAATGTTTTCCCTGAAGAAATGTGTATATATTCCATATCTTGTTATGGTCATAGGTACCTATACTAGTATATACAAAATTTTTGGCTCGTCCAAAATCAAAAAAGAACCAATGTCCTAACCTTTCTTTAACCTGCTGAACACAGCCGTAAACTTGCCTCGACCCTCAGACTTATCGTTTTCATAACCCTAACCCTAAGTTGAGCCCTAAAAAGTAATTGAAACCATAGGAACTTTTGAAAACAAGTGATTACTAGTTTAAAATTGTGGAAAAACTAAGTCAAGACTGTGAATTCCATAGTACAAATGCTAAAAAATATATTTGAGGCCTTTAAAAAAAATGTTTTCCCTGAAAAAATATGTATATATTCCATATCTTGTTATGGTCATAAGTACCTATACTAGTATATACAAAATTTTTGGCTCGTCCAAAATCAAAAAAGAACCAATGTCCCAACCTTTCTTTAACCTGCTGAACACAGCCGTAAACTTGCCTCGACCCTCAGACTTATCGTTTTCATAACCCTAACCCTAAGTTGAGCCCTAAAAAGTATTTGAACCATAGGAATTTTGAAAAAAGTGATTACTCATTTAAAATTGTGGAAAAACTAAGTCAAGACTGTGAATTCCATAGTACAAATGCTAAAAATATATTTGAGGCCTTTAAAAAAATGTTTTCCCTGAAAAATATGTATATATTCCATATCTTGTTATGGTCATAAGTACCTATACTAGTATATACAAAATTTTTGGCTCGTCCAAAATCAAAAAAGAACCAATGTCCCAACCTTTCTTTAACCTGCTGAACACAGCCGTAAACTTGCCTCGACCCTCAGACTTATCGTTTTCATAACCCTAACCCTAAGTTGAGCCCTAAAAAGTATTTGAAACCATAGGAACTTTTGAAAACAAGTGATTACTCATTTAAAATTGTGGAAAAACTAAGTCAAGACTGTGAATTCCATAGTACAAATGCTAAAAAATATATTTGAGGCCTTTAAAAAAAATGTTTTCCCTGAAAAAATATGTATATATTCCATATCTTGTTATGGTCATAAGTACCTATACTAGTATATACAAAATTTTTGGCTTGTCCAAAATCAAAAAAGAACCAATGTCCTAACCTTTCTTTAACCTGCTGAACACAGCCGTAAACTTGCCTCGACCCTCAGACTTATCGTTTTCATAACCCTAACCCTAAGTTGAGCCCTAAAAAGTATTTGAAACCATAGGAACTTTTGAAAACAAGTGATTACTCATTTAAAATTGTGGAAAAACTAAGTCAAGACTGTGAATTCCATAGTACAAATTCTAAAAAATATATTTGAGGCCTTTAAAAAAATGTTTTCCCTGAAGAAATGTGTATATATTCCATATCTTGTTATGGTCATAAGTACCTATACTAGTATATACAAAATTTTGGCTCGTCCAAAATCAAAAAGAACCAATGTCCTAACCTTTTTTAACCTGCTGAACACAGCCGTAAACTTGCCTCGACCCTCAGACTTATCGTTTTCATAACCCTAACCCTAAGTTGAGCCCTAAAAAGTATTTGAAACCATAGGAACTTTTGAAAACAAGTGATTACTCATTTAAAATTGTGGAAAAACTAAGTCAAGACTGTGAATTCCATAGTACAAATGCTAAAAAATATATTTGAGGCCTTTAAAAAAAATGTTTTCCCTGAAGAAATATGTATATATTCCATATCTTGTTATGGTCATAGCTACCTATACTAGTATATACAAAATTTTTGGCTCATCCAAAATCAAAAAAGAACCAATGTCCTAACCTTTCTTTAAGAGCCCAGCATACAGTAAGTTCAGAGCAAAACTGAAACACATGACAGGTCCAGCATTTCATGCCATGAATATACAGTACAGCGTATGAATATACAAGACTATGAATATACATGCAAGACTACCTGATATTTCTCACCCCAGATGCTGACAGGGGAAACCAAATATACTGATTTACTGGGTACTGACTGAAACAGTAAAAAGATGTAGCATTGTATATGTCAGTAATGCTAAGTGTCTGATGTGCCTTTCAATCCCACAATGCACAGGGTTTCACAGGTGCTAAAATTGTTTATGGCCACCATTTCATACCTTGTCAGAAATCTTCACAAACAAGCTGAATCCATCTGGGGACTTAAGGAGCAGTCTCTCAGAGATGTTCAGGCAGAAGTCCTTGGCTTTTGTGCTAGACTCCACTTCAAAAGCCTGAAATTAAATTTCAGAAATGATTTTGCCATGCCATAACAGAATCTTAATTTAGAGGGAAAGGAGGGGGCACATTCGCACTAACCAAGTTCACAGTTTAAAATCCCTCTGATCCTGATAGTGCAGGTGAAAACAGCGAGAACTCATTACATACAATTCTCAGTAGAGGTATAAAATGAGATTTTTATTAAAACCGAAACGAAAATTAAATCTCATTAAAGGGCTTTTTTCCTTAAATAAATCACACACGTCTGATTCATTCCCTCTCCTGTTCCAGAGCAGTCCCTCTCTGACTCAGTAATCTCCTCTCTGAACTACTGCCATATGAAAAGGATTTCAAAGGCTATGGAAATTAGGCAAAGAAGTAAACCAGGATTTTTTGCAAAAGATACTATGGCAAATTCTCAGTAGAAGATGTTTAAAAATTTATTTTGAAGGAGAATACTGAGGGAATATAGGCTGCAAATTTTTCTAAGAATTACTGGTGAGGTTAGTAAACAACATAAGAACCTATGCATATGGAACAGGATGTGAAAAGGCTGGTATGGGCTCTGGCGTCAGCGCTCAGTGTGGGACACTTGAATATTTTAGCAGAGAGCAGTGAGGGCAGGTGCACTGCACTGCAGCAGGACTCCACGTCAAGACCGTGTCAAACTCAGTGCACCCATAACGAGGAGCTGTGGACTGGAGACGGGGGTTTTTGGTCTTGTGACAGCCTCACCTCGTCCGTGTCATCAGGGAAGTACACTTTGTGAAAGATTTGCGTGGTTTTGTGTTGAATGGCCTCCACCTCCACCAGGTGTGGGGGATACTTCCTGGAGCCGTTTCTGATTTAAAAAGATTTAAAGGGAAATAAATTATAGAGAACGAGGTGAATACTGAACGACTGAGTATATCACTTGACCTCCAACGGTTGGACAGGTTTTTCTGTACAAAAAGAGTGGGTGCCATACTGACATTTGAGCAAAAACTTTGAATAAACAGTAAATAAACCGAGCGCTGCATCCTAGATTATGTACTAAATTAAGTCCCAGAAGAGGAGAGAGAGAGAGAGGGAGAGAGAGAGAGGGAGGGAGAGAGAGAGAGAGGTTTATAGGGTTTATAAGGTTTATAACAAGTCTCTAGAGTGTCCAGTTAGTCCAGTTAATTATGCAGTGTATATTTATCTTTCTAAAGTAGGATGACAAATTCTCAGTGCTCCATCATCAAACCCCTGGACATTTAAGTTACTTTTTCATATTTCTAAACAAAAGGAAAGTAATTGGGGCCCAGTCTTCATTAAAATGTAGAACAAAATGATAACATTATTTAAACATGTGTTCTTGTGTTCGTGTGAGTGTGTGTTTGTGTTCATACCTATATGTAGCACTGTACTCTAGTCTATGGGAGGCAAAAAGTATATCAAATGGTATTTGATTCGATCAGTTAGTCAGGTCTGTAGTTTTTGAACAATGCTACCTCAGGGCCTTCTGCAGCCGTTGCATGCAGTCAGGGGCGAGGGGGTGGTGTTTCTTGGACTGCAAGAACCTCTGGACATGGGGCAGAAGCACATTGCTCGGGGGAAAGAGGCCTGTACAGAGCCACAGCAACTCCCAGCCCTTCTCCTCACTATACCTACGAGGAAAACACAAACACACCCGCTACAGTCAACCACAAGAGGACCACAACAATGCAGCCCAGAATGGTCAACCGAGCAGACCACAAACACAAACCACTGAGTCAATTGACAGAGGATGAAAAAAGAACAGAAAACAAGCCAGTATTACACAAACATGGTACAGTGCGTGCACTATAGTCAACAGGAAGAACAATAAAAAAACACACTGCAGTCAACAGAGAAGACTATACAGAAAGCCCAAATCTGTCAACCGAGAAAGTATCACATAGTCAGTCCCTCTGCAGTAAGAATGCGTGCCAAGATTGAGAAAAAAGAACATTTGTTCTCTGTGACTCAGCTACTTCACAGAGAGAAAAAAGAAAAGAGAGACAACAAAATGAGGACATACAGAGAAAGGATTTTCTGCACAGTTTTTAGTGTTTTACTGCTCCCCAGTGTTCTCTGACAACATTACATAATTTTTTGGCACAGACTAGCTTTGGCAGGTGTATTAATATAATGAAAATTAAATCATATCTGAATTATAAATATACGCAAGATCCAGGCATACACTGGTATAGCCACCCTTCGTGGTAACAAAATTCCCCATCCCTGCTTCTGAAAAGCATCAAAATGGAAGAGTTCACAGTGCAACTGTGGAATGAATCAGAGGACAAAGCACGTTGTTGCCATATAAAACTGAATGGGGCACAGATGGTGCATAAGGTGTCAATAACAGCCCTCCACTTTCAGCGGTCATTTGCAACGTGTTTATCATCACACAAGAAAAAACCCATCGCCTCCAGCTAAAAAAAAACCTACACAGTATGCATGCACATAACAGACATGGCACTAGTGAGGAAAGCTGCTTTTCACAGCATGACGGACAGACGGGCGACTTACTTGATGTGGTTGTCAGTGAGCTGCTTGAGGATTTGGCAGAAGATCTCATCTTTCAGAGGTTCCGCCTTCAAGGCCCCTTCAAATATCTGGTCAGTGAGCTCGTTGACAGTGCGCGTTCGCTTGGATGGGTAATCACCCATGTACTTCATTATAGGTGGAGGAGACGTCAAGGAGACAATGCAAAGGGTTAAAAAGATTCAGAATAGAACATTACCGCAATCACCACCTCAAATATTAGTAGCAGGGAAAAAGGATGAAACTCTGGATTACTATTGTGAGGACACATACACTTTATTATGCCATTCTATGTCCAAGTCAAAGCAAATTTGGCAAGAAACATTGGCAATAATCTGAACATTTTGTTTAAATAAATAAAAAATATATACATTTTTTAAATTGTCTCTGATGAGCTACATTGTAAATGACAAGATGATTTAAGTGAGACATTGATGAAAAGACTGAAGATTGATGAGAAGGATATCAATGAAGGACATGCAGCCCTCTTGGGAAAGCTCCTCATGGTTCAGCACCTTCTTCAGCAGCGGCTGCTTGATGGGCTCTCTGGTGCAGGACCACAGCTTGTCCTTCCCCCTGTTCTTCGTGATCATCACCCTACTCAGCGTGTGCTTTGGAGGGGGCCTGGAAGACGGCAGCGAGAGAGAGAAAGAGAGAGAGAGATAATTAAAAAGAGAGACGCTATGTGTGTGGAGACCAGGTGGGCTAAGGGGAGTGTAAAGTTTTTCAGAGGGTGATGTAACAAGGGTACAGCAGACAGGGGGATGCTGGGTACCTGAAGTAGTCGTAGGAAAACTCCTCCAGTGTGTATGGTTTAACCCTTTCCTCACTGTCCGTCAGGACCAGCTGCGACACACGGATGGACTCCTGCCGCTGGTCTGGTGTCATGGTGACCAAAGCCTTGAACACAGAGAGAGAACTTATTAACAATTTAATTTTTAATTTTTAAAAATAAATGTAATATCCTTTTTGTTATGAAATTCACACTTTAATTCATGTTAATTCTTATTTTTTTAACTATGTGAATATGTTTGTTTATTTTTTAATATGTTTTTGTGAGTGTTGTTGGTCATACTTGTTGCATGTTGTATATGTGGTTTCCATGTTTCAGTGAATTGTAGTATTATATGTGTTACTTTAGCAATATGACTGTAGTTGTCCTGCCAATAAAACAAATGGAAGTTGAAAAACTAGCAAGATAGAGAGAGAGAGAGAGCCTTGTAAACTTTTACATGAAAACAACAGGGCACTGAGAGAGATTGCATTTGTGGCCACTTACTACAATGTCAGGCAGGGGTCTGGTTACTGTGGGCAGCACATAGACACAGTCGGCTGGGAAGTCGCCCCTCTGTTTGGTCCTGTCATTGATGCCATGGGCCCATCCTGAATTCATCACCTGCTCCCCAGTTTCCTGGTCCAGGAGGATGAGGTCACCCTTTGCAAAGCTCAGGAAGGTGGAGTCTTCCCCAGCTAAAACAGACAGGAACACACAACTCTTACTGTGAGGTTTTGGATGGTACAAGTTCTATCTAGTGAGGTCACATGCTGACTTATTCTTTTTTTAAATTTACATTTATTCAGAAAATTGAACAAAGTGGAAACCATGCATCTCTTCACTTTACAGCTTCTAGGCAAAGATGCCTACTGGATTTAAGAATCATAACAAACACTGAACACAAAGCTGCCCTCACTGGGATTGGGGTTGTCCTGCAGGGCCACAACAAACTTTGACCTCCCCCTCAGCCCCTCCAGGAAGGTGACGACCAGGTCACGGATGTCCTCAGCATTGTTGGATGTGAAGGTGTACTCGTCCCCCTTGATAGTGGCCAGAGTGAAGCTCTGTCCTTGCAGCTTGCCTCCTCTGTAATGGCAATGTGTGGCACTGCTTACAGGGTAGCACTCATCCTTAGTGACACAATCCATCATTCATGCTCTCTGCACATCCCTGCCTCTTATATTTGCAGCCAATAACTTAAGTTTTTTTCTGGTGGCTAAATTCAAATCTCTTTGTATTTACAATGATGATATGTTTATGACATCATGATGTCACATAAATCCAACAGTCTTCAGAGGTTATGAGTATCTTGATCAGGACAAAGATTGTGATCAAAATGGCTGCATTGCTATATAGCAACATTCATTAATATTCATGATCAGACAGACCTTGAATCTGAATGACTGGCAGCTAAAATATCTCTACACATTCTACATAGTGCTAACAAAAGAGATCTAAAACAATGGTATCAATGCTAATTAATATGAATTAGCACATGCCTTCACTCTTGCGGCACTCTTCTGTCTGAGTAATTCAGTGCCAGTGTTGTCAGCATAAGGCTCTGATGCTTCTGAGTCACAGTGAATATTGCCAGTACCTGCTGCTGGACACTGCCATGATCTCTGGGAAGGAGAGCTCCAGCAAGACCTGTTCCTGTTCATCCACAAAGTAAACTCCCGTCCAGTTCACAGCCACAATGACATCATTCTTTGGCAAGCTGGGACCTGGGCAGGAAGAGGAAGTAGCAGTGTTTTTACAAAAAAGTAAGAAATTCTGACCTGGAGCAAAGTAAGGACCTCTTGAGTATGGTGCACACCTGAAAACTTGAAGGCCTCATAAAACCGGGAAAAGAGCAAAGGCCACTTATATCGAGCAAAATCCACTACTTCCTCCTTAACCTTCTGTGGTTCCATCCTCTTCTGTGTGTAGATTCCCTGCAATGGAGAAGAGGAATGGGGCATTGAATGAGACAAGAAGTGAATGTGTAAAATTGGGTAGGAAACAGGGAAAGAGGTTGAAGGGGGAAAACAGATGAATCTGCCTGGCTGTAACAGACCCTCTATCCCAGAGGTCTTGCCTGAGTAAACTGGAGCTATCAAAGTAATTGGGCTGGCAGGTAATTTTACAGCCTTATCTCTGAGAAACACACTCCAGGAAGTGCTAGTTCAGCTATGTCCTCCGTTGGGAAATCCATGCAGTCTCGATGATGAAGTGAGGTAAAGATGTGGTTTGTCGAGGGGTGTGGTGGGATGACTGGGACCCAGTGCATAGCAGTGATTAAACCGTACCTTTTTGTGTGCAGCCATGATGAACTGGGCCCACTTCTCCACGGTCCTGGAGGAGTTGATTTCGCGGTCGGGGATGTAGGAGGGTATGAGGCTGAGCAGACGTTCTAGCAGAATCTCTGCTCCGTAGTCGACATAGTACTGCTGCGAGGCCAGCTCTGCCAGGTCCTCCTCCTTATCAGATTATCAGCATTAGAGAAGGCAATGCAAGCTCTTATTCTATGGTACACAGTATGTTACTTTAGACAATTAAGGCTGAGACTGGACCACCACCCTCTGACACCACCCCAACCCACCCTCCCTGCACTCACCCTATCACAGCGGTACTCCCCGAACTTGACCCCCCGCACAATCTGCTGGTAGATGAGGTTGGTGGCCACGTTGTCATCAGAGGGGTTGTGCCAGGGGGTGAAAATCTCCTTGCGGAAGAACAGCCTCCAGGGGGCGTTGCGCTCCTGTGCCCCCTGCTCCTTGGCATACTGCTCGCACTGCGACACCGCGTCCATCACATGGTCATTCCCGCTGCCCAGAGAGGACACCTGCCAGGTGCATGAGTATATGGGGATAGGGTTCACCATAGAAATGCAGTAGAGTTGGTAAGGGGGCATCATGACAACCACACCCTACACTAACATTGTACTGTGTAGTTTGGTTTTTAAGACTCTGGCCAAGGAAGATGAGTTTTCATCTCCTGATATTAGGGCAATATATTAGTTTTGAAGTCCACTTATAGATGAATGATATAATTTCAAATTGATTGATAGTTTAATGAAATTGAAAAGCTATCGCTATAAGCACAGTTGCACAGGATTACCGATTAAAAGCATAGCACTGAGTGGCAGTAATACTCATGAAACGACACTAATGAACCTCTGAATGACTGGTGATATCAGTGATAATGAGGACTTTAATGAAGTTCAGTATAAATAATCTGATAAAGCGTGGCTCAGCTCAGCTGCTCCTGTACCTTGTCGAAGAGGGCGATGTAGAGGGAGAAGCCAAAGCGGTCCCTCAGGCTGATTTTGTCGGCCAGCGCGTTGCACAGCTCCTTGGCCGTGGTGGCCGAGTCCGTCAGAAGGGTCTTGGTTGTGCCGTCCATGAAGGTCACCGGCAACATGATGGGTTTCTTAGATTTTGTGGCCTGAGAGCAAAAGGAAGCAACAAGTATAGTACTTAAACCCAATTTTGATCAATCTGAGCTATGTGGCCTGCCTTGTATACCCCTAGCAACAGAGACAACAGATCAGATTATACTCCCTAGCAGCAGAGACAATAGATAGGAAGGATGTTTGGGATCTGGAAAACAGGGGCGGGGGTGGGTGTGAAGTGGGCCGGTATACCTGGAGCTCCAGCCAGGATGGGGGCTGTGTCCTTGTCCCATTGACGAAGGTTCTCCTCAGACGCTCCTCGCAGTAAGGGGCGTAACCAGGGGGCCCACCACCAATGAAGTTCCTCAAATACTGCAATGTGCAAGATAGGGGAGAGTGGGAGTTATTATGGAATCAGTAGTTGCCATGGAATCACCCAGAAAAACCAATTATAATGGTTTGAGGCGCCATGCAACCCTTATTGGATCGTGGAAAGACATAAGAACGCAGAATGTTTCAGTTTCTTCACAGAAAATCATTGAGTCATTGATCACAAAGGAAACTTTGTAATAAAAAGGGAATCTCTATGTATAAGACTTACTTTGACAAACTTTTCGGACGGGGCGAAGCAGCCTACACAAAGTGAAATGAGGATCCAGCCACGGGCGTGGCTGCTCTTGGACGGGTTCTGAGTGAGCTGTTTACAGATCTGACAGTAGATCTCATCTCTGGGCAAAAAACAGCAAGGTGTCAATGCAGTACCACTGAAACTTAATTTGAATTCATGATGACAGTCAATAAATATTGATAATTATAAATGCTCATATTCATCTACTTGAGCATCTATGATAATATGACAATGCGTGGGAAAGCAAGTCTATTATACATATATCAGATGGATGACCAATTCTGAGATGTCTTTTAAAGAGATGCCTGTTAAAGAACAGTTCTCTGAAATCTGCAGTAATATGATGCTAACACAGTTATCAGATTCCTAAAGCATTAAAGGGGAGAAACTGCTCTGGAAAGTTTGTGGTAGTCAGAAAACAGTTCTGGAATTCTAGAATCTGCACTGAAGAGCCACTTAAGGATATCTGTAGTTGTCAGAGAAATAGTTTTTGGATATCTATAGAAGGGGAGGTTCAGTTGTCACCTGAGGGCGGGGCGGAGAATTCCATTGCCGATGATGAAATGCAGCTTCTCCAGGTTGGAGGTGGGACGGTCCTCCAGCATGCTGTTCCCATGCATGGTGCACTCACCATCATTAAGACGTTTGGTGACCTGGAGTCCAACAGGAAACGCATCATTCTCCCACCACATGGAATTCCATTCGTGTCCCTCGGCTTTAATCTCCAGAACTAACCTTTTTGGATTTTGAGGGTCACTTTTCTTTTTTTTGATACACAAAATGCCAATTCCTGAAATTCCTGCCATGAATACGCAAATTTTATAAATAATCTTTCTGATAACTGATCTAGCCTTAATAAATTTTGCCACATGGATTTCACATATTTATTGTAATTCACTGAGAACTAAAAAAATAATTTCCTTTGAATAGAACATCTGTGTATGAGTTTTTGCTATTCACCTTACACTGCCAATTTTTTTCAATGAGCATTCCTGACACAGGATGCACTGAACTGTGTTATCATGACACAGGATGCATTAAACTGTCATCATTTTTAGCCGTGTGCACTGCATGCTGGGAGTTCAGCGCAGAGGATACAAGCTGTGGATGGCCAACTCACCTCCTCGGTAATCTTTGACTTCTTCTTAAGAGTGAGGGACACTAGCTTGTGACGCACACTGCTCTTCTTGTGACTGTCACTGTGTACACTCTGTAAGGGGGAGCACAACGTGGGAAGTTTATAAATCATGCTTAATGTTGTTATAACAGAGTTATAACATCTCCTTCAACTGAACTGGTGCTGAAGGGAGGAAACGGCAGACCAAATTCAGGTCTGCTTGCTGCAGAAAACTGAACCCCAATGGGCCACTGTCTTAGTAGCCATTTTAGCGTGTGAATGAGTTAGTTTGTGTTAGTGAAAACATGATTTATAAGAGAAACTTTATACATGCCTGGTTTCTA